>NC_056726.1:46350182-46355182 GCF_019279795.1 Protopterus annectens | reverse complement strand
CTCCCCCCTTCTTTTCAGTCATGTGCTTTACTAGACTTAAACATTTAGTGGAGGTATTCATCATTTCTTTCCTTCACTGCAGTACAAGCAGAGTGTTTATATGGTCATTGCACATTACCTTCCCTATCAGTATCTTCAAACAGAAAATATGGACAAAGTAAAAACATGTTGGGGGGGCAAAGACATAAAACCAGGGACAGATTTCAAATGTTGCTCTTACACACTTAGGTTTTGTACTAGCATGCATTTCTTAAGGCTGTAAAATTTGAAACTTGAATGTCTGTCATTATTTACTGACTTCAATCATCATAGATTTGCCAGAAAGCTATATGTTTTATGAGGAACATACCAAAAATATCAGACAAAAATCTGGACATTCTGTGGAAATCTGAACAGTCGAAAGGTATGCACATTATAAGAACTGCATAATGTGCAAGCTGTCTTTAAAATTTGCACCAAAGACAACTTTGAGCTCAAACTTTGCATAATACTTCAAATGCAGGACAATTGCCAAGTAATTTTCTGTGTGATTTTCTGTGTGCAGCTGCAAATCTTATTCTTTAATGAAGCTAAATTTACTCCCTTGTGTTTTTTAAAGGCTGAAATAATAGACAGATGCTTTCTTTTCCTTTATATGGGCACAGTTTCATATTTTTAATTTTGCCACATTTACATAAGATAGATTTGTGCTTTGTAAATGTGCCAGCTTTTATTTTATGAATATTCTCTAGAACTCTGGCACATTGTTAGCAGGTCTATTATCACATATAAGTTTACATAGTCACGTAGACAATATGCAGCTAAAACTAACATCTGCAGTATTAGAAACAATATTACATAATAGTATTTGTTAGTTTCATTGTTATTCTCATATAAGTTTCCACTGTCTTCTAAACTAAGCAATGTATTTTTGTATACAAAACTTATGAAAGTAAACACTTCAGTTTAAGAGTACATGGAAAGGAGAAAAAGAGAAAGCTGACGGTTAAAAACAAACTTATTTTGAGATGCTGATGATATAGTTCCTTTGTCCATTATTTTATTTATTTGCTTGCTTATCTATTAGACTTGTTAAGTGGAGTAATGCACTAATCCAATTGGACCAACTTCAGTCATTACTGGTTGACAATTGTTCAGAGATGCCATATACAAGTGGATAAGCATAAATATTTAATATGCTTAGTTTTGATTGCAAGATTTAACTGCAAATAAAAACAGACCCCGAGATTCATGAAGCTTGGTGCAAGGCCGGCGTTAGGCTTGCGCCGACCATGTGGTGTGAAGATGACGCAGTAGCGCCAAATGCATATTAATGAAGGCGCGCTGCTGCCACAGCCACGTGCATAGGAAAGGAGCGTGAGTGCATATGGCGTGTTGAAGTGCTGCACAGAGGCGTGGAAATGTCAGCTGTCAATGTGCAACCTAAAATGCTTGCATATAACAATTTGCAAGCAATAGTAATCACATCTGTCAGTGTCCGTGGATACTGAAACATATGCAAAGCATGCAAGACAGTTCCTGCGAACACAAAATGAAGAAGCAAACACAAATGCACGGCAGGGAATAACGGGTCCCTATCCTGCGAACAAATGACATTGAAAACCGTGTGCCCATAGTCCAACGCAGTGTAGATAATTATACCAAGTGGAAGTGAAATGCATCATATGTTAGCGCACCACCAATAGGTACGTCCAGCCCAATGGTCAGGGTCACCAGTTGACCCATATTGTGAGGGAGGGTACACAGCTGTGCAGATGTGTCCATAACAAAAAACACGATAAATGTAAATATCTAGCGACCGTATGACCGAATTTTATCCCACAACGCATGTAATAGTCACATACAATAGGTATGTCCATATTTCACATACCAAATGTGACAGGAAATAGAATAAGCATGTAAACAAAACAGAAGGAGCATATAAACTGCTACAACAATAAGGCAACATGTAGGCTGAAAGGAACAGTATTATCCGTAGCGTTGACTGTGGGTACGTGTTGTCCAGTACAATCGGATATGTGTCTGGAATATATCCCATCCTTGACATAGGAAAAGGTGGCATCCTACTAATGATTAGAACAGTCGGCCAAAATCCGCGCATCTGCGGTCCAAGCCGAACTTGTCAGGATGTGTCACAGTTGAACTGGTATTACCCGGGTATACCAACCATGTCATGAAAGTTAAGTATGGGCGTGTACCTATGTGTGTGAGGTATAGCATGTGGAAGGTCAAACATGGCAGGGTAGTCCACACAACCATACAGGTACCTGACATATGTAGGGTATGCAATGTGTTACCTTGACCGTGTCATGGGCCATCAACCAAAGCAGTGATGGATGTAGTGTCAGGTATATGTGTGTGTGTGGGGGATGGGTAATGGTATAATCCTCAAAGGCGACACTGTGTCATATGCAGAATAGGTGAACCAGAGATGTATGAGGGAGCAGCGGGTGAAGCAGAAAGAAACACAAAAACATGTATACACATCTGCAATACAACCAGATAGGCCATACTGTAGAACACAATCCCACAAACATATGAATATTAAAATGTACGATACAAATGTACAGAAATGTCACCAGCACATACCCACAGATTGGTCCTGATGGAACTGGCCATATCAAATGCAACACACCTGGATGCATAAGGGACTACCCAGCATCCCCTCCACAGCACACAACCCGCCCCCATACCTGAACGTCCACCAAATCCAGCCATACTTGGCCTACTAGTTTGGTGCAGCCACATCTACACATAGTGACCACTATGCATATGTAGTAGGTAGTGTCACCCTAGGCAGTTTCAGGATTGCAAACTATGTATCCCTTGCATGTAAAACCCCCAGCACATTTTCATAATGCCAGAAGAATGGTCGGTATTGGTCTTATTATTATCTGTCTTTTTAAATTTTTGGATATCCCTCATGGGATAAGTAACCTGTGTAAACATTAGAATGGGTATGAAGACACAATGTCCAGTTCTGTAGACATCTGGACACAATTTGGAATGTGCAGTAGTGGTGCACAAGACTGTCCAGCACTAGATGGTCATGCAGAACCTACTACCTAGGATCAAACACCTGCCCGTGATGCACGTGTCCCGACATGAAAAAGCGAGAGAATATATTGCACACATTCGCATAGTGGCACATGGTATAAGGGTGATGAAGGCACTGATGTAAACAGGATACCCTCTGATCCACTGTGTGAGGGACAATTAATGTGCGTGTAGGTGTGACCTGACCAACAATGATACAATGCTAAATGTCCTGTGATTGTAGGAAATAACTATGTACCATACTGCATGTAACAGTTGCCTAAAGCGGTCACGTCAGGATAGAATAAACGTAATTCATACAAGAAACAGGCAAACAACAAAAGTGCTAAAGGTATAGGCTCACAGCTAGGAAACTAATGAATGTTCTAAACCTGCACTGACCGTGGCTATGTGTTGGCCCAAACAATCTGGTGTCCCCAGTAGGGTTACCATCTGTCCCACTTTGCGACGGACAGTCCCTCTTTGGGCAGTTGTGTCCTGACAAAAAGTATTAAAAATGGCAAATGTCCTGAGATTGTATGACATAATTATGTCCCATATGTTATGTAATAGTTGCATAAAATAATTATTTCGGTATCTAAAATACCTAAATGTTTCAAGAAACAGAATAAGCAACTAAACCACTACAAGAATAGGCTTTTATTTAGGCAAATAAGTAAAGTTCTATCCTTTGTACTGACCGTGGGTATGTGTCGGCCTGTAAAATCTGATGTATGTTCCGAAAATGTCCCATCTTGGCCATTTGAAAGGGTAGCAACCCTAGTCCCCAGAATATATCCCAACCTGTACATATGACAATGTCAATGCTACCAATGGTCAGAGCATTCACACAATAACTGGCCAGCCTCTTAACCACTCACAAAGCCAGTGACCTTTGGAGGAAAGGTGTTGAATGAGAATGACTACTTACAACAATGAAGAGTAATAGATGCATTTAACTGCAGAAAATTAATAGTATTATGAATCTGTCAACACGTTCCAAGTTAATAGTACTAATATGGTAGAAGTGTCCGTGGTTGTCCCTGAGTTGTCATAGCCTTGTCCCTGTCACTGTAGAAATGAGTCCCCAAGTATCACAGAGGTCCGTACACATAAGTACACCAACCAACTGTCACATTTGTTGACAGGACTATTGCATACCTGAAGTGAATTTATAACAGATGTCCAGAATAATATTTATTGTAACTACAAATGAATAAAATAGTCAAATGGGAAGGGAAATACGTGGAATGCCCCACCCCCTGCTTTATGTATTGGCACCTCTCCCCACCCTAAACTATGTAGCGCTGACCTAATAATGTGGTCAGAGGTGCCCAAACACCTGCATCTGTAAACACAGGTAGAGTGTTAAAATCTGGACTAACTCTGTCCATGTGCTATGTCTGATATTTGAACAGAGCCAGGGCAGTTCTAGTCACCAGTCAGCCAAACCTAAACCCAGGCCAGCACATCAGCACCTTGACAATCAAACATGTGTATGTCCGAGGACTATAAGCGTAGGAGTTCTGAATATCCTTGGAGTGAGTAGACATGCAGCACGGGTCCAGAGCAGTAGGAAACAGGGAATGTCCTAAGTGTAGTACTGCGGTTTTCCCAGCAGGAGAATGGATGCCTGCCGTGTAAGGGAAGCGGTGAGGCATATGTCAGAGTAGCTATGAACCATGGGTATACATATAAATAAGCCAGAACAACAATAGTGTAGTGGTTAGAGCATCCGCCTAACGTAAAGGCATTCCCGGTTCAAGTACGACTATAGCATATATTAATTGTGTAATGAATGCCTCTGTGCTGTAAAGCCAACATTTATACATGTAAAGGTGATCGCGTTCGCATGGGTCTGTTAACCGGATACCATCAATCAAAGTGGTACTTTCATAAGGAATAAGGCACATGTAATCCCAAAGAAGTGCCAGTAAACATATGTAACTCAGAATAAGTAGATG
>NC_056726.1:46340182-46347682 GCF_019279795.1 Protopterus annectens | reverse complement strand
AGTGCCGTGTACTCAATTAGCATGGACGTCCATAGTTATGTATCAGAATGTAACAAAGTCCAACTAAACACTTCCAGAACTAGTGATATTAGCTGGACAGGTGGCAGAATACAGGTAATGATAGATGACAACATGTATGAGTCATAAACAGCATGTACCTCGACAAACGTGAATGAATACATATGCTCTGTGACTGTAAATTTGTCTGGTTAATAGAATCAATCATCTAAATGTGTCCCACAGGGTGTTATGCAGTGTTCCTGATACAGTGTTCATTCTCCCCCATTGGTATGTGAGTTCTGCTAGTGACGGAAAGTGCATAATTTGCTGTCCACCTTAGGTAGATGATAGCATAATAGATGTGGTTCAACACCCATATGCCTGCGAGTGACACACCCGTCTGGGCAGTTGTGTCCTGCAAAATGACAGTTATGGCACATGGCCTGTGAGTTTGGGAAAGGAGGCTATATAGCGTGTGTAGTGGTGTCAGAAATTAATTTGTTGTATCAGAAACATTTACATGTAATAGGAAACAGTATTATCAATTATAATGCTACATGAATAACCTTAACGTATGCAAACCATGGAAGTCGTCAGTTTACTACTGGCTGTGGGTATGTGTTGCCTTGATACATGTGATAGCTCTACATATAGGATCTATAGGGCCGCCACCATTCTGAATGGCCAAAGTGGAACCTGCTCTGTAGAAATGTCAGACGTACCAGGGCAGAACATACCTACAGCCATGCATAGTACAGAAATATACATATCGGCACAAATCAAAGCGTAGTCTAGCAGCAGTAAAGTTGCTTATGCTACTACATATAACATATTGATGTGTCAGGTATACAAGACCTGTAACAAGCAACCAGTACAGACACGTACAACATGAGACTGTCCCCTAATCAGGTACGTCCCTGAGTTTGACTGGAAGTTTAACAATATCCCTCTTAATCCCTCCTAAAATTAGTGACTTTTGAAGGAAAGGTGGTGAATTACACTTAATGACTAATGACAATAAGTAAGAGTTATAAACTTCTTTTACTTCAGAAATGTATATTAAGTCATATGCTCTGATTCTGTCAATGTTTCAAGTTAATAGCACTACTTTTGTAAAAGTGTCCCTGATTTTTTCTTGACCTGTCCCTGATTCTGTAGAAATGTGTCCCCGATTGGTGGAGAGGTCTGGTATTGTCACATGAGATATGCCTAATGAGGGACTGTCCCATGCAAAGTGGGAAAGGTGTCACTCCTACAGTCTCCCGTCGTGCAATCTGAAAGGTGGAAAACGTACAGTAGGTATGCGGAAGCATGACTCGGCAGACAGCTGCATTAACAAAATCATAGTCACATGTCAGCATTGCAGAGTATCGGTTCCCATGTATCAGGCAGATGGGAGCAGAACGTATGAGAAACACGCATATAATATGATTACATCACTGGACAGGCCGCCAAGTCCCTACAGTCAAACGCCTGCCATCACCAAATGGTTACACATACCCGATACTGTAGTCATGTAGTCCAATGTAATACGTATCACAAGGGATTGCACACACCTAGTGTGACTGACAAATGTAAGCAGAAATGTCGGTGAGCGAGCGGCTGTAAGCGTGTTTGTCTACCAGTATGCCAGTAGTGCACTGTCAAAGAAATGTAGAGTCTAAATGGGTATAAGGTGCTGTGACCAGAGGTCAGCAGTGCTTAACACTGTGCAAACCCACGCACAACTGCTCCCACCTGCTGGAATGTGCCTTACCCAGTCCGTATCCAAAGGCGTTGGTCTGTCCGCAAACAAAGAACCGCCCTATTCATGTGTTGGTAGCAGTATCCTGTGCACATAGCTCATGTGAATTAACAATAGACCATGGCATATGTACAGACAATAGACCACACACACACCATACAGTGCAGTCATCCAACAGTATAGCAATGTACTGGCAGATATGTCCGGACCACTGGTGTATGCATGCCTGGCTGTCCTGTGTTTCAGTGTGTGAGCATGCCCAGTATGACTGTTACACATGTTGTCGACCGATATTACCGTCATACCGTCATGTGTGTGAGCATGTCAAGGATGGTCAACTGTATCCATGTGTCACATGTCCAGATAGCAAGTACTGTGTTGCTGACCCCTCCGTTCTACACAGACAGGTGTCATGCTGTGTCTGCAGGGTAGCTAATGGTCATGTGGCATTGACAGTTGCTACATGTCTGCATAGCATGGGGGGACATACAACCACAGTCCTACACAGCACCATGGGTGGCACACATGACTCTCACATGTGTAGGTTTGACGGGGGCACAGCTGACAGTTGTACACATCTGCCACTACTGTACTGGTATGCCAGGTACTCCATGTCAGTGTGTGGACCTACCTAAATTGCTGGTTGGAGGGATACCAGTGTACGTCAGTTCCCAGCTTTAAATACCAGCACAGTGGTGTTGGACGTCCTAGCTTACACAACCTACATCAAACTGCCTGGCCTGCTGTAGCCTGTGTGTGTCTTAGGGGGTTGGGGTCATTCATTGGGCATATCCATAGGCCATTGTATATCATTTCTCTGTATTGGTCCTCATCTGTCCAGCTGCATGGAACGTGTGTGGGCTGTACAGACACACATGATGGTCAGCCCATAATCTGCAGTGGGTTAGGACACCCTGTATACTACTGGCTACCATTGTGACTCCCGTATGTGCTAAAGAGGTCATGGTGCCACTATGGATGTGTACTGTCTGCTGCCCTAACATTCGGGCACCACAGTCACTTGTATGCTCACATACATACCATACCAATGGGTAAATACACATTCTAATACAACTGCCAATTGTTAGGTCAATAGACATACCCTGGGTGTGTTCTGGACTTGAGGACGGTGCTGGAGGGCTGCCTATGTTGGATGCACACAGTGCACCTCCTATACATGGCCGAGCACAGGTAGTGTCATGTTTGGCATCCATTGTACTGTGTGCGGGTCAGAGAGGGGAAATCCGTGGGTACCTACTGTGTCAGTGCATGTGCCTTGTGTTGCCTCTTTGCCAAGTGCAGGTCATACTGTGCACAGGCTTTCACCGACTGTGCCCTGCTCAGGTAATTCCTTCACCAAGTCACACTGTGCCAGTACAGGCCTTGGCAGTGGTGTTGGGCTGTGTGGCCCTGCCCCATGCTGTTCCTGCCGCAACTGTTACTGCAGGATAAGATTGTGTAGCATAGCAAATACCATAACAACTTGTATGCATGTAGCTAGTGAATATTGCAGGGTTCCACCAGATGTGTCTGGATACCAGAACCGTGAACTGAGCATCCCAAACACATGCACAATTATATGTCTTGCCTGTGCATCCGCCTCATTATGATGTGAGTGTTCAGGTGTGTGTGCATTGCTGATGGGTGTCATCAGCCACGACACCAGTGTTTACCCAGCATCCCCCACTAGAAGACTGTAGGGGATGTCCATATTGGCATTGGTGTGGTACAGCTGTGTCAGAAGCCATATATAGGAATCATCATAGCTTCCAGGGCAGACAGCACACACATTCAATCTCATGCCCTGGCCATCGCATATGGCCTAGCTGTTGGAGGGTATGCCCCTGCAGTGACTGTAGGCTCTACCCCGCTCACCAGGTGGTGCTTCGATGTGTATGTGTGTGCACAGGCTATAGCACCCAGTACCCCAGGGTAGTCATCCATGTTGTTGAACTGATGCATATTGCTGGTCTACTAATCACGTGTGTTGAGGACATGTACGTGCTCACTAGTATGTGTTGACATGGCATCTGTGAACTGGTGCAATATTCTGGATGCAGATACCTGTGAGATACCCATGATATCCCCAGTTGTGCTGTGTGAGGTACCTGTGGCTAGTACACCTAGGCCAACTCATACCATGGTATCCACTGTGATGGGTTTCCCTCAGCCTGTTTGATGTGTCAGGTGTGGCAGGCACAGGTCAACAAGCCGCTGTAGGAGGTCTCTGTCCACCCAATAGTGCTCCACCATCCCCAGCCCATGTAGCCCCTGGTAAGTCACCCTGGGTCTATAAAGTCTTATGTCACCTCAGTAAGGGTTGTTCAGCAGCATACACATCCTCACTGCCCCAGCCTCCTGCACATGTTGGTCTATGTTGCCTGCTGCAGCCCTTCTCATTTGGTTGGACTGTGTTGTGAAAATCCCCGCATATATACACCGGTGGTGCAGAGTGCGGAAGAAACCTGTGTGTATGCTGCTTGCTCACATTACCGTACTGTTCAGGTGCGGGCTGGCCATGTCATCTGCTGATTGTGCTGATCATCACCTGTTTGTGCAGCCTGTACACCCTGACTACCCCACCACTGCTGTCATCCCTTCCAATGTCACCAGGCAGGTATAGACACACCCCTAGCTTAGGCGTGCTAAGGCAGGAGCACTCCCAAGGCACAGTTCTGCAAAGTACTTACAGTATGCCTGACCCCCCCCCCATGCTGTCCACTATATTTGAGCCCTGCACCTGGCTAACTACACACATACACTCCAGGGATCTGCATCACACCCTGGGGATAAATGGGATACATTATTGCCAACCTCATCTGCATAGTATAGTCTTCTAATGAATAGTCATATGACCCATACCGAACCTCCAAATTAATAACCACTGCTCAGTGTCTCTCAGATCCATACACAACTAGCAACAGGTGCCTTACTATCACCATATTCGATGTCCCATGGTCTTCCCAGCAACAAAATAACCGGTGTATACACGACTTCAACCCGTGACCCTGCACACTACAGACAATGTGCATTACCACTACGCCATGGCAGATATACATAGATCCCAGGTTATCACGTACAGATCATCCGGCACAAACATTCAATAGTGCTGATGTCCCCAGACATATATGTTCACATCTATGTCTATCTCTATATCTACATATATCTTATATATTATTTGTATACATATATACATGGACATATATATATATATATATATATATATATATATATATATATATATATATACATACACACATATACGTGTACACACATATGTAGATATTGCATTTATATCACAGCAGCGGACCACATGACAGCAAAGCATTAGACAGGAATGAAAAGGAAACTACATGCGCCACCTGCATCATGTAGTGTTGTTACTATCAAGGCATGTGTGTTTTGTTGTGTCACACGGGTCAGACTGTATCAAGGGTAAGAGGAGGGCTGCTGACATTTACTCACCAGACCTATTGGTGAATGTATGTGTTAACAACCCAGTGTCTTGGCAGAATATGCGGGCTGTGGACACTATATAGGTCAGCAACAAAACACACTGAACACATCCTGCAGCTAGCCACCCACAGATACCAACACATATGGTATAACTGCCAAACACACACACCTGCCATGCCTTGGAATCGAGCACCTACCTGTCTAGATTACCACACTACAGCATTATGTAGTAACAGAACGCGCTACTGAGTTTCAGCATCACCGCACTCCCACAGGCATACTTCTAGGTGGATGACATCAGCAAAGGCAAAGACGCCGATAGGAAATGTATGGGGAGTGAGCCATCTAAAACCATTCTCTGTCCCCAGGCAGCTGGAAACACACACACACACACACACACACACACACACACACACACACACACACACACACACTTGGCAGGGCTAAGATTCGAACATAAATGAATAAATAACTCCCAAACGCTAAAGGTGGTCTGTCACAAAAACAGTCAATATTGGCAGAAAAAAGACAGAAAATCCACCCAAGGATGGCCAATCAACGAAATCCACAAGTGTTCCAATTAAAATGTAGTCCTTTAATACGAATAAAATTTCAACTTGAAAATAAAATGAAAAATAAAAAAGCTCAAAACTGTCCCTTGAAGATATCCGATAAGCGCTTTCAACTGTTGTCTTCCTCAGATCGTATAAGACACTAGGGACTTCCATTTCCTTTTATATATGAAATTCTATACTGTTTGACCAATCAACATTGATGAATACTTGACAAAATCCAATCCTATCTTGTTATCTCAAGATTAATTTGCATGTAATCAACTCTATGCTTCTGTTTCCTGCCTTTGTTGAGTATGTAAATTAGATGTTCCAGTCCTTCATTTTGATTGGATGTATATTGTGTTATTGATGATAATGTGAGCAAAGTGAGTATTACTCATCCATTTTCCTTTAATTCACAAGACTAATAACAGGTGGCACTGTTCTAAATGATGTAGTATCCATAAGTAAATAGAAGCATTCATAAACACTCCAAATATTAGAAATTTGTGAGTGTAACTTTCTATTCATTACAAGGCAATGCAGGTATGATGGATCTTTACCTGCATAATCAAAACAATGCCACTTGAAATTATGGAATTACAATAAGTATCCTTCAACTAAATTATATCACATTTCGAAAAATACAACCAATGCCTGCTTCAGATGTTATCTCTAAAATACCAAAGTCTTGCCAAAAACAGGAAAGCGTGTGGATAGAACAGCAATGCTAACTGTTCATTTTCCAATCTCTTTTGAGCAAATGAGGGGAATTACTTCCCTTTTTTTCATAAATATTTTAGTGCTTTCAACTAACAGCAAAAACTTTGATTTTGTCACTGAAAGTGACTTCAACATGTATTAAACCATTGGTAGCATGATCATGTTTTTCATTTAATCATTAATGTAAGAGTTCATTCCTTTTACCAATAAAAATATATAAAATATGAGGAAAATGATGTTGTTCGATAAGCAAACAGTATAATATCCTTTAACAATGGCCAGAATAAATTTGGCCTTAATCAGGTAAAATTCACTTGTTGTTGCTATTATCAGACAAAATTCAAATTACAGGTTTGTCATATAGATGGCGCAATAATTTTGTTGTTATAAACTTCTTCTGTTCTTAAATATGGAAGTAACTTTCATCATTAAATTCTCTTCATTCCTTAATATAGGGATGTATTCCTATTAATAAAGATATGAAGAAGATGGTGTTGGCCAATAAGCGGCCAATGAAATGTCCTTTGACAAAAGCTGAAAAATGACTTGCATCTCAGTCAGATAATGTTCACATAGTATTGTCTTTGTCAGTTGACTTTAAAGTTGTAAATTTATAGCTGGCACAGTGGATTAACTAAACTTTACATCTTCTGTTCTTTAAAACCAGTTTAAGGGGGACTATGCTATTTAAACCAGGGGGTTGATCTGCCCTCAGGTTAATAATCCATTTTGTTTCTTTCAGCTCTGTCAAAGTCTCAATGTCCCCTTTACGTGGACCAGAGAAAGCTCTATAAATGACTTTAAATAGAAACTTGTAATTTTTATTAGTAACAACATGTTGTGCCAATGCATTATGTATATCCTTGTTCTTAATATCCAATTGATGTCTCTGTACCCTTCTTTTGAAGCATTGGTTAGTTTTTCCTATATAGAATGATGTGCAAACCTCACAGGTAGCTAAATATACAACATCCGAAGTTTTACATGTTGCTTTGATGTTAAAAATATAGTCTTTCCCTGTAA
>NC_056726.1:46246649-46339682 GCF_019279795.1 Protopterus annectens | reverse complement strand
ATGTCAGATATGTCACTGTCCACAGGGCTATGCAGACAGCGGGTTGTATGTTTGGTATGCGGGCTATGTATTATGGGATAGTGAGACAATTTTGCAGCCGGAACGCTACATGTCTGGGACATGTCACATGGCACATCACAATGTGTGCACCCACTGCAGGGGCATATTACACAATGGTGACTCCTGTGGGTTGCCCATATCCCAGCTCACTGTGTGGTACTGTTTGTGTACCACACATGTGTTGTTCCAATGTATAGTACATATGCCTACATTGAACACCTCCACCGTTGTATGCACAGCTGTCCACACATCTAGCAATGACAGATACTGTGGTTTCATGTTGGTGTTTCATTTAGTTTGTATATATTGCACATGGGTAGCCAGTGTGAATGATGACAGATGCAACCTGTATATCGTGACTGGACCATACATTATGTGTACATGTGTTAACTGGCCACATGGCATATAGATATATGCATTAACATGCCTGATACTGATAACTGTCTCACCTGCAACGGACTGATGTCTGTGCGGCACACCAGAGGTACCTGTATAGGGGTGACACAGCAGTTTGAACATTATCCATGACTGTATGACAGCCACAGGGTGCACTGTGCATATTAACACATTCGCCTGTACAATAGCATATAGTATGCACATGTGTGCATACACAGGGTAGTATACTGTAGTATGCAGCATGTGTGTAAACATACCTTGCATATGATGTTACATTACATATTGTACAGTGACACATGCAACTAAATGGGATATAATAGTCATATGTACAGTAGTGACTTACCAGGCAACTCCAGGCTCATTGGTTGGGAGACACCCACCTCCACGATGGCAGCTAGTGTTTGTGGATGCTGTTCTGAGGGTGTCCCCAGGCTGGCCAGTAGCTCCTCGATGGGTGTGAGTGGGGGCTGGGTTGGTGGCCCACCACCTGTTCCACCTTGTTCCCTGGTGATTGAATTGGCACGCTATTTTGGATGTTGTATCAAGTCCATGCAGTGTCTGCACACCTGCTGGTAGGGGCGGTTATGGCCACCCACATCATTAACCCTCCTGCAAAGGTCCTGTCACAGGTCATCATGCTGCTGGGCATGCTGTGGCACATGGCTGAACAACACCTCATAGTTCTCATGGAGGTACAGGATGAGGGCATCATCCTCCAGGTGGCTATACGCTGGCAGGCGTGAATGAGGCATTATTTGGAAGACATAATGATGGAGACAGGTCACAATATCACAGAGATGTACAGAGATACAGCTCCACATACATTTGTATTAAATCTAGTACATCTGAACAGTTATCTTTGCAAATCATCATGACACTGACACAACTGACGTGTTTGTGTCACACACATGTAACACCCATTATGCATTGGATATCATCACCATATATTTGTGTCACCTCATTACATTGTTCATACTCCATGTGAATGCTGTCTTGATGTGGGCATGTCTGTTTGCCTGTACTGGTGTTCTTACCTATCAGCACATGCCTGGATGTGTCCACAGTAATGCTGTTGACCTTGATGCTGTGTATATGTCACATATCAACACATACACTGCCTTAATGGACATGAGCAGTGACAGTGCACACATATGCACAGAAACCTTTACATGCATGTGTTTTGCCATATACATCTACATGGCAGTGTACAGCAGTTCAACATTCTGCCATGTATCGCCTGTGTTGCACTTGTGATAGACATGGGACAATGGCTAGCTGGACGTCATTCGCAGGGATGGTTATTAACTATAGCATGTATGGGCAAGGTTTTCTAGCTGTATCCGACAGCCATTTTGCCACTGCGAGGTGCATCGGTGCCACATTACTGATCCAGACAGTTAATAATACATCTACCATGCGGTCATCGCACCATGTATGACAGAGATGACATGTGCAGCTTTGATGGACAGGGTTGCATGGTATGACAGGAGTATGTAACATGTATGGCACAGGGATCTGTCCAGCATGTGGCGATCCTTGTAGTAGGATGGTGGCTGTCCATGACGTATGTCTTTCAGATCAGGATATGTATGTGTAGCATGTCCAACATCACAGTGTAGCACGTCTTTATGCAAGGTAGCCAGCATGCTGCATAGTGGTGGTGAGGATTGTGAAGGCTGGTATCGCCCATCCACGCATGGCCAATACCTCTTAAAGGTGATATGTGATCCAATATTGATCACGTGAGTGCAGAGTATGCCTGTCCAATGATCTCCATGCTCATGGATGGCACCCTGTCATGACATGGGTGCCTCGTATAGGCCTGGAGACGTCACCAACTCAGGGAGGTGAACTGCACAGCACCATCCCTTACACAGTGTCCATAATGTTGACTGCTGCCTAGGTGGTAGTTAATGGGTACAGGGTTATTCACCTTGTGGTTACAATGCTATTATCTGCTGTTAGATTGTGCACATATGTCACACACCTCACCCAGAAAGCCCATTCTGTATGTTGTCTACAACACTGAGACAGCTATTGCTCCTAGATCATGGCCATTCACATCCTTATATACACAGATGCCTCCCATTTGTCTGTGTGGTATGGGCTACAATGAGGGGGGAGTACACAACATTAACCCTCTTTTACTGTAGCTGCCACTGGTGTGATATGCACATGTCACTCAGACACCTTTTGTAGTGTTGCTTCTGTCAACAGGCAACTGGTAGAACACTCCTGTGACATATGACGGTACATCTAGTATACTCAGTGTAGCTGGAACACGGTATGGGTAATGATGTCCTATGACCTGTCACAGGTATGCTATGCAGTGTGAAATCATCCGTACTGTCATCTACTTCTGTACTGCTAACATCTACATTGATAAAGGTTCATAGACTTGCAGACCATACTCAGCAGGGTAATAGTGCAGTGCCTCCAATTATGACTGTCGTCTCCACTTCTGGATTGCAGTGGGTTGATATTATCCAACACCCTATCTGTATTGCATATTCATGCTCAGCACTTGTTCAGAACATATAAGCACTTCATGAGCTACTAATTACTATAGCACCCATTCCAACTCATTTCTTACAAGTACACTGTCTGTCCTTACATTTCCAGCTTGCTTACAGTACAACAACTGTTGTACACACGTAACTCACATATCTTGTGAGACATGGTTGAATATACAGGCATGTCCAAGTGTCACTTACCAGTGCTATTTCCTGTCTATATGATGAATATGGCAAACATGTGGCAATAGAGCAATTGTCTCATGTACACAGTCAATGCTCACCTCCCAACATACAACATTACAGCCTGTGGGAGATGCACTTTTGTAGCCATGCTGGGGGTAATGCTCTCACCAACCCAGACTGAACCTGACATTCATGTGGGGACGTTTAACATTTGCAACACACCCCACTCATCACATAGTCTCACTAGATATCCACCACCACAGGCCACACATAGTATGAGTACGACATTTGCAGAACCTCTCCATACTCTGTGTAGGCACCAGAAGTAGCCCCCATTACCAAACACAACAACAATTACTTATAGCCCACAGACTCATGTGTGCCCATCAACTACAGCCAATAGGGTGTTATACCCAACACACCGGCCATAGGTGACTCTGTAGGTGGTCACACTGATACACCAGGGATCACTTCAGTGGCTGTACTGTACAGAGGTGCAGGTAACACATGGCTCTGCTGTTCACAGACAGGACACTACCCCTAGAGAGGTGCCACCAGTGTAACACTGCAGTTGGTCTTACACATAGACTTGCCAGACAGCATAGTACCTCACTATGAACCTGTGAAGCTATTACATGTCCTTTGTGCATGGTTAATTGAGTAACTCTTATAGGTTCATAGGTTCATAGTTTTGTACTAAGCTAACTGCCCTTGAGAGCCATTTTAAGCCTAGCCAAATATCCCTTGTGAGACTCAAACCCTGCACCTTGTGTTTGTAAGGCAAACACCTTAGCCATTAAGCCACCCTCCCAACCCAAAAACCTTGTCAGTCTCGAACCCAGGACCTTGGACTCGCCAGCCTGCATGAAGTACCACTACACCACACCAGATATCCATTTCAATTAGCTATCATGCTGTTACAGTGTCCCGTGACTACAAGCCATATGTATCCTGTTATTGTGTATTGTACATGCCAATAGATGATACCTTTTGTTTGCATGATATAACAGTTATGCTGTGTAGAATATCTGACATATCTACCTACAATACTGTACATTACACATATTTTACACATTATCCCATAATGCAAAGGATACTTGTACAGCAGGACCACCTTAGGCATGTTATTGTCGTCATATGCCCATACACATGCCTACTGTGACAGTATATCAAGATATACTATCCCCTGCTATGGCACGTACTTGTTGGACATACCCTACCACTGACGGCAGGTGGTGTGGAATTGTTCTGTTTAAAGCCCTCATGTAACATCCCTTGTGGTGTATGTGATGTTTACCTTGTGGCTCACAGCAGGACACACAATTTCTACAAGCGTTACTATGCTCAACAAGACATCACTACATAATACCTTTTCCCACTTTATGCATTGCGTACACTTTTAATTAATACAAAACAGGCTCTACATACACTAACATACTGAGTGCTCTACATACCTTGTTAGCGTTCCGAATCTTCGTAAATATCTCTTTTACACCTTTACTGTTTAAACGGTTCTATGGTATGAGCATACGGTTTGAATGTATGGCAAGTAATCCTTATATACGTCGATACCTATAACATGTGGTTTCCTGCCGCAAATTGTTGTTCCTGAGTAAATTATTACATGCACACCAGCTGTGCAGCTACTCCATTCGCCAATTACGCGGCAACAGTGGGGTATCATTTAATTCTCCACTTGGATGTTGCCCTTTTGACCTACCTACTGGGAGACTGTATGTGTTTTGTTGTGAGGAATTGCAACTGCTATTTGTAGAGACATGGATATTTTGAATTCATGTCCCCCGTGGATTGTGTGTGATGGCTAGAGTATGTGGTTCTACATGTGAGTGTACCTGTCATCTCAACCATCTGATAAGGGACTATTGCAAACAAAACCTGTAACATCGCCGTCTGTTCCATTATACAACAGCTATGATTTCACATGGCGCCTTTACAAATGTGTCTCACAATGTATGTTAACACTTCTGCAGATGTAACTGAGTGAGTGGATGTTTGTGATGTTATTACAGTCTGTATTGCAATTGTTTCGGGTGTGGGGGAGATGTAGGTGGGTGTACATAGCATATACAGGTTTGTGGGGACTGCATTTCTACATATTCCATATATGTGTGTGGGCTCCTTCCCTAATTGAAGACCTATCACTTAGTAGACTGAACTATGGTTGTTACGGGCTTATACATTGAGCCATTGTTAATTGGTTTCTATATAGTATGCAGGTGAGTTTGATACTTCCATACCTCCGGAAATACAGGGATATGTAAAGGAATGTTACTAAATGACAGCTGTCTCGTGTATTTCTGTCACACATATTTGCACTCATTGCAGTTGTGTTGGTGACTGAACCTCTTTGGCATGGGTTGCCACCTTTTCAAATGGTCATAGTGGGACATTTGCAGGACACACATTGGTGTTTACAGGCCGACACATACCCACGGTCAGTACACAGGATAGAACATACTTTTATCCTGAATACATACTTATTCTTGTAGCACTTTAGCTACTTATCATGTTTCATGTAACATTTATGTTTTGAAGATACAGGCATAACTATTTAATGCAACTATTACATAATATATGGGACATAATTATTCCTACAATCTCGGTCATTTGCCCTTTTTAATATTTTTTGTCAGGACACAACTGCCCAGGGAGGGGCTGTCCCTCTTAAAGTGGGACAGGTGGTACCGTATGCCTACGGCCAGCTATAACCACACCTACTGTAATGATCTACCTCCGAGTTAGCACTAACAGACACACAATGCAAACACACACACACACATTACAGTCCCACGGAAATGAACACAGCACCATCAACACACACATACACAGACTACAGCAATCACAAACACAGTTGAACACAGAACCTACGTGGACCGCAACACCGGCAGCGATAACTAAATGTCCCTTAATATTGTGATAATATTACACGCGGTTCCAGTGATCCGGTACTGTGTTCTTTCGGTCTTTAAGCCTCGTGATTATGCATGTCGGTATGTGACACATTTCATAGTTGGCAGTATCCTATTTATTTCTACCTCCATGGCTGTGTACATGTCATTGACCTATCTATATATTTGCAGATATAGGTGAATCCGTATATATCAACATATATCTCTCTATCATCCTTTCTATCTCTATTATATATATATATATATATATATATATATATATATATATATATATATATGAGAGAGAGAGTGAGAGGGAGAATACACCTTTCATTGTGTACATGTCGGTGTATACTGTTTCCTGGACTCCGCACGTTTGTGTTTGAACCTGTCACATTACACACCTGCCGTTGGTACATCTTGGGTAGCTTAGTGTTAGGTGATTGTGTACATGATTGCGTGTTCTACTCCTGGCAGTGGTCGTTTTACCCTTCAGAGCAGGCACTATTAGTACAGGGGTGAATAATGCTAGTTTTACCTGTTCTGGACATCATTGACCGTGATCTGCGTGATATTCAGAGAAGCTTAGCCCTGTTTCGCATATCCGTATAGTCATGTTTAAACGACGCTTACCAGCACTGGGCAATGCATATTCCCGCTAACATGTGCTAAACCTGATCTGATGACCTGCATCCAACATCCATTATCCGTGCCTTCGGGATTACATAACGTCCCTTGCAGGACGTGGTACCGGGAACATGCACGACAGTCAGTGCATTTACCACTTGGGCATCTGGGATTTGTACACGTGTTATGGCATTTTGTATGTGGACTGTACTATGGCTGTTACTCCATACTGCAATCAAATGGGTAACTCAGTTAGTTTACATATGGATGAGACCTATTAATGGTGTGTCCAAGTGATGTTTAATGGATGTGCTCCAGCATTGGGAATGTATGTCACAGTGAGCCACACACTATAATGTGCTACACCTTCACACAACCATAGGTGGAGCATGCTGGGGTGACAGATACCTGTCATGGGTACACCCCATGCTTTGCCACTACATCCATGATTACATTGTATGGAGCCCCTCATTAACACACCAGGGAATCCATGCAGAGTATGTGGGGAATAGTGATTACACACATGGATCCTGCAGTTGGCTCTGCCCCACTGAGAGACAGTTGGTTACTCGATGTGGTGGCGACAGCAGACACTGTTTGCCTAGATTGATGAATGGCCTCTGACAATTGGGCGTGTGCCTACCGATGTACCTAGGAACCTATACATAAAGTACCAACATATGCTGATAGGTGCGTGTACTGTTCAGGTGCTGACATTCCTTGTTCCAATAGCTGTTGTGTGTGCAATGGTTGAGGGCTGCCTATGTAGGATTCACACAGTAGGCCACCTATACATTACAATTTACAGGTGGTCGTGTGTGTGTGCCATCCATTTTACTGTGTGTGCAGGTGGAGAGGTGTGTCAGTCCATAGGGGCCTACACTGTCAGAGTATGTGCTATATGTTCCCTCTTTGCCAAGGCGTAGGCATATTGGGCAGGCCTCCATCTGCCTACTGGGGCTGGCACAGGGTGTTCATGGTCTGAATCCTTCTGTGCCTGTGATGGCCTTGGCAATTGTGGTGGGCTGTGAGGGCCTTCACCATTATGTCCCTGCTGCAGCTGTTTCCGCAGGATCATATTATGTAGCATGGCACATACTATGAAGATGTGGGCACACGTGCCTGGAGAGTACTGCAAGGCTCCACCAGATATGTCCAAGCAATGGAACCGTGATTTCAGCATCCCAAACACACACTCTATGATGATTCTGGTTTGTGCGTGTGCCTCATTATGGTGTTCTTGCATGGGTGTGTGTGCATTTCTGATGGGAGCCATCATCCACGGCTCCAGTGCATAGCCAGCATCCCCCACAAGGTGGTCATGTGGGATGTCCCCCCTGACAAATACCTGATACAGCTGTGAGGCATGCCAGATGTGGGAGTCATGGTAGCTTCCAGGGCTGCCAGCACACACATCCATGACAATGCCCTGGGCATGGCACACAACCTGGCAGTTGATGGAGTGGTATCCCTTGCAGTTTATGTAGTGCCTACTATGCTCACCGGGTGGTGACTTGATATGTATGTGCGTGCAGTCTATCGCACCCAGTAACTCTGGGTAGTGTGCCACATGGTGGAAGAGACGCATATTGCTGGCCAACTCCTCCTGAGTTCGGGGGAAGTATATATGCTCATTGGCATGTGGTAATATGGCATCCAGGGAATGCTGTAGTACCCTGGATGCTGATGCCTGTGAGATCCCCATTATATCTCCAGTTGGCCTTTGAAAGGTACCTGTGGCTAGTATTCGCAAGCTTACACATACCTTCATGTCCACTGGGATGGGTTCCCCTCTGTTGTTTCTGGATCTCAGGCGTGGCCGGCACAGCTCAACTATTTGCTGTAAGATGTCCCTGTCCACCCTGTAATGCTCTACTATCTCCAGATCATGTAGCTCCTGGTAGGTTACCCTTGGTCTGAACACTCTTCTCCTCCTCTGGGGCCTGCGGTGGTTGTCAGCATCATCCTCCACAACACCTTCAGTCTCTAACACATGGTGATGAATCACAGCTATGGCAGCTCCCAACATGTACATTGTAAAAGTTTCCCATCTGTTTACACCTATGGTGCAGTGTTTGGGAATACACAGGTGTGTGTGAGGTGCTTTCACACTTTATACTATTGTGCTGTGAACACTGATGATGTCATAGGTTGATTATGTACGATCGTAGCTACAGGGTATCTTATGTGTTTTTTGACAGGTACTACTATTGTGGTGCCTTTAGTGTTGAATTACATTTGGCTGCCATGGATTACCTCTTGCCCTTCCCTTTACATTTCTTAACATTTCACCTCCCATTTTCTGGCATGCATCCAGCATCCTGCTTTCATTTGTACTTTCCTAAATCTGGCTTATTTTGCGTAATGTGTTCTATGGCTGGGCTACTGCAGGTTTGCTTTGCTCTGCTATGACAGTTCTCTTTTCTTTGCAATCCGACACCTCCCCTATCCTGTTTTGCAGGTTTCTGTGAGCAGACTTGTCAGCTGCCGTCGATTGCCCGCTGTGAGTTAATAGGTGTTAATTGCTCAGTTGTACTCCAATTCCGACATTTCCTTATTTTCTTCCCCTGACCTTCCTGTTTGAGCTATGGTACGTGGTGCGTGCGTCCGCTTACCGGGCTTCAGGCACGTTTTCATCCCCGTTCACATGAGCTTTCGGGCACCATATGTGCTCTCAGCTAAACGGTGCTATACATACCTCCCCACCCCTGTCCTGCGGCTTTGACTAGCAATGGCCAGGCTGGATTTGCATTGCTCCAATGTGCTTACAGCTGTGGTGGCACACCCCACTGCTGATGTCATGTATACCTCTAAACCACTCCTTGGTGTTGTAGCGCTGCGCCGTATGGTACATCCTTTGTCCATTGGGATGTTTGCGATTCACTATTACTTGCCTCATTTGCATGGCATTGACTACTAATTCCTAGTTACCGCGCCGAACACTGTCACGGACCCTTAGCAACCCTTGCAGCTTGGTTGTGGTGTACCATGCATACCATTGAGTATTATGGTGAAATCATGATTTGTATTACATTGCGATTTTATGACATTTGTATATATTTTCTTTGTGTTCCCATTTGCGCACTCATGCCCTGCGGTTGTACTCTGCGTTACTATGGACATGACATTAAATGTTGTTTTTTAGGTGTTGTGCATCTTTTTTTATGCCGTTGGCTGTATATTTAGCCATTGGCATATGTTAACTTTGTAATACATGAGTCTGGTCCACTTTCATAGCTCCAATGTTCTGTTTGGAAAAATGTAAACCGTGTTTTTTGGTTTACATTTCTGTGGGCTTACGCTACGCCTGCACCACTTCATGAATCGCTATGTACCTTCATTTGCATGTGGTGCGGCACTGCGCATGGGGTGATTAGCATACCTAAGCCGAGGGCTGCACAGATCTGGCATATGCTGGTAGTGCACGTGGAATTGGATCGTACCTGAATCGCTCGGTGGCCATATTTGGCGTTATACCGCCTATGCTATGCCTGCGCCAGGCGCAAGCTTCATGAATCCCGGGGAGAGTCACAAATAACACGACATGTTGGCGTATTCAGAAATAAGTATAATTCTAAAATGCCATGCTAAATGTAACAGATGTCTTAACATGACATGGCCTGATGATACTTAGCAATGTAGGTGGTGCAGCATAGTTCTGGCATGCCAGGGAAATGGCTGCATATTAAAATATTACAGCTGTGGCATAGTACCAGCATGCCTGGGAAATGTCTGCATATTAAAATATTGCAGCTGTGGCATACTGCCAGCATGCCTGGGAAATTGCTGCATATTAAAATATTGCAGTTGTGGTATAGTGCCAGCATGCCAGGGAAATGGCCGCATATTAAAATATTTCAACTGTAGCAGCATCAGTGTCTGAATGAGGTGGCATGCCATGTGTTAACACTACAGTGCTGCAATTCGGCGGGCAATGGTAATATGCCCTTAGCTGTTGTCATTGTTGAGCAGGGTGTGAATGCTGCCATTACATTAGTAGTCAGGTATGTGACCACCCCATGAAGGCAGGGGTAGAGTGCTTCCATGTAAAGATGATCTAAGGACATTCATTCATATAAACACAGATCCACATGAATAATCCACAGGTGTACACATGTCATCATGGGACCAAGAGAGCAGCAACAGCTGGAAACTTTCACTGCACTGGAGGCACAGGTTCTACTGCAAGCCATGCACACACATGGCATGTGTAACCTAGAAAAGTGTAGAGCAAATAAGGCTTTCTGTAGCCAGGTGTCACAGGGGGAAGTATTGGCTATCAATGCTGTCGGCATATTGGCGGTAGGACCATCAGTGCAGGTATATTGCAGTTTATGACACCACTTGCCAAGTCCAAGTTACAGGACATTGTTAATAGTGCGATCTATCTGGTCATCAAAAAAAAAAAAAAAAAAAACACTGAACAATCTCCAGTTTGTTAAAACTGTAACTCGGACTGACGTAAAAAAAATATTGAGCATTGCTAATACTATGTGGTCACATCTAAAACTGGGAAAGAACATGTTTCACCTCCCACTGACATACCCATTTACGGTACAAAATGGGCAAGGAAATGGGTGGGCTAGGTTGAAAAGGGGAAGAAAAGATGTGGATTTATGGGTGGTGCAAGAGGTCTAGCTTTGGTCTACTTATTGACTCAGCCAAAGGTGGCAACCCTACCCATCAGGGACAATTCTGTCACATGAGGTGGATGACAATGCCAAAGTATCGCACTAAGGTGGACAAGTTCCTGGAAACCCTATCTGGTTTAATTGAGGGAATATTCAGTTCCTGTTGTGGCTTGGATGTTGGAGCTGGCCTGGTAATGATTGCCCAAATATCTGCAGGGGATGCACCAAATTAGTCTTAGTGAATTCAGTTACTGTTGTACTCCAACCCACAAGTGTGAATTTTGTGTTCATATGAACACCTAGGAATATATGTTCTCTAGGCACATTGGGGAATGCAGTGATGGCAACCTGCAGCACAAGGTATATATGCATGTGTCCATTTGCCAAACAGCTAACTGGCATGTACCAGCATGCATGCCATGTGTTTTGAGGAGTGATATGTGTTCCAGTATTGCCACAGGTATGTTATTATTCATCTTTATGGTTTCACAGTTTGCAAGGGTGGTAGTCTTGTACAACAGCATGGCACATGCCTGATTTCAGTGACTCACCTGTGACTGATGATAATAATGATAGCACCACATATATGGCACAGTCTGCTGAAATAGTTACACTGTCTTCAGTGCTAACATTTGAGCATACAAACATATATCCTACATCTGAGATAATGACGGAGGGGGAGGTTGAATTTCTGACATTACTTCTGTTTAGCACTACACCTTTCGCTCATAATATCCCCACCCTAATAACACAGTAGTCGTCATCACCACAGATAGCATTTGTGAACCACATTGCTTCCAAGGTATGCAGGTGACCATCGCTACCTTGATTCTAGGTCACTCCCTTATATGGGTGCAATGCTTGACAACAGTCAGTGGATGTGGGGGGCAGCAATTCAGGATCAGAGAGTTGCTCTACACATGATGATGGAGATGTAAGCACCTTGCATTTCTTGGGTATGGAGAAACAACTTGTGCATGGACTATGGGATGGCCTGCAGTACATAGAATTTTGTGACTTGCAGTATACATGTTCACACAAAGCAGAGGTAGCCAACATGGCATCCATTGTTACAAACACTAAGCATGTGAGAGTTGCCCTTCATTGTGTCTCTGCAAGCTATAATGTTCATGAACATGCAATGGTCTTGATGCATGGTGGACAATCACAGGCCATGTTTAAGCAGATTATTTGCACCATTCCAGATACTGGAACACTGTGAAACCTTGCTGAAGCTGACCCCACCCCCAGGTTTGAACATTTCTGTCAAGACTAATGCTTTCTGAATACATCACAGGAACATCTCACCAGGCCTTCCACCCTACATACTGCAGTTCCATGCTATCCCTATAACTTATTGATCTACAATGTCTAGCCATAGCCATCAGGAGGATCATGAATGCCATCCATCTGTTGCCTTACCATATGGGACAACAGTTAGTTCCCTTACATGCCCATTGGACAGGGCACCTCTTGTCCTGATAGTGCAGGACCACATGGTATACTCATTCAACTTTTACAGCATGAAAGTTCAACTCAGCACTGGAAGATGCGATCTCTGACTCCTTCCAAACCTCCAACCCAAGTCCAGGGTTGGCACATCCACCTCCCATAACCCTTAAACCTTTGCTGTCCAATGTCACTTGGCCACACACCACCTGTGCATGTGATGATGACTGCACCCTGCCCACCACACTGGCCTATGTGAGTAAGATAATGCCTGAGCCACAATATGACCAGTCAATGCACAGTCATGCATAGCCTGGGTGTGTTAATGCATGCATTAGTTTTATTCTGCATTGTCCACGTCATGACTCATAGTTGTGGACTAGATGCTACCTTTTTGCCCTGATTATTATGTATTGTGCCCACCACTGCCTCACAGGGGGTACCACTGCATTTGCTTTCTTCAATGACTCCTTACCAAACTCCTGCTCTACCATTGCAATTGGTTGGTCATGCAGTAGCATGATTTTTCCATGATGCATGTGCTTTTGTGCTACCATATTTTGTAACATGGCACAAACCATGAATGTCTAACTGCAGGTCTCCAGTGCATACTGCAGTTTGTCAGGAGATGGATCCAAGCAGCAGGATCACCTCTTGATAAGTTTAAAACACACATTCAATTATGTTTTTGTGTCTTTGACAATGCAGTGTTGTACACCATCCACGGCACGGTCTCAAGGCTATGAACTGGGGTCATCAAACTCATTTACAAGGTATATTCCGCATCACTGCAACATACAATAGTGGAGATCATTATGAGTTTTCTGCTGCCAGTGTCCATGGTATCAGCATATCCATGTCTCTGTGTCTGGAGTGTAAGTATTGACTAACTAGATGAATTTTTGGAAAGTCAGCCTACATGAAATGCTGGCATAGGTCACACTTGTGCCAGATATGGAAATCCTAGGAACTGCCTGGATGGTACAAAGGCACCTTGTATATAATACCCTATGAACTACACACCACCTAGCAGTTAATGGAATAAATCCTGTTCTGGTTGATATACAGGATACTATGTGGAATAAATAGGGCATTAATGGTTTATCCTCGTTTAATTTCAACAAGTGTTTGGTTTCTAATACCATGATGTTAATGGATCCCTTTCCTAAGTCAGGGTACACTTAGAGGTCATGAAATTAATATTGTTTTAGTCTTTGATGTTCGCCAAGTGTGCCCTTCGCAGCACCTGCAATGTGCAGTAGCCCTGTTGGTTGGTTGTTGTTGCTGTTGTTTTGTACTTTTCTTCTACATTGCTCTTAGTTCTGCTTGCAAATCCTGGTATTTTATAATTATGTGTTTCATTGTATGCAAGACACTATAATCACTGGGTGAAGCAGTCTTATGATTAATGCTACTTTTATCTTTTTTCATGGATTGGTATATCTTGTTTTCTCCCATCTATCTTTTGTCATTTTTGTAATGGGTGATCCCATGTGATATAAAGTTTCATCATTCTGTCTAATGCTTTGTGGTTCATGTTTCCAGTGCTTCTCAGCTACTTCATTAAGGATATCCACACCTCCAAGCTAGTTGCTCAGCATAATGCATCCAAGATTATCCAAGTTCAACTAACTCTGGGCAAAACCGCAATCCAGATTGTAGCTTGCTACAGACCCCCCACCATGCCCCAGGATTCCCACTCCTCTTTTCTTGATACACTGAAAAATATTAAGGTACAACCCAACACTCTAATAATGGGTGATTTCAACTACCATTAATTGGGAAAACTACTCATTTACCAACTATTTTGCTCAACGTTTTCTGGAAATCATCAATTCCAACGCTTTGGATCAACTTATCCACACCCCCACCAGAGGCAGCAATATCCTAGACCTGGTCATCACCAACTTGGGTGACCGGTGTTCCACACCAGAGGTCAGCTCCTCGTTGGTCAGATCTGACCACAAGCTAATCACCCTAGACATCCACATCCTGCTCCCACCCCCCATTAGGAAAACAACTGTAAAAAATGTCTCCAAAGCCAACTTCACACTTCTTAAGACAGAAGTGGCAAACTTCATGACACCCATGCAGATGGACAATAGAGGTACGACTGCTGAATCCTACACAAATGCACTTTATAAGCACTTACACAAGTGCATGGATCGTGCTATCCCTAACAGAACCAAGATGCTATTCTCCAAAAAAGGGAAGCCAGTCTGGTGGTCTTCTGCCATAAACAAACTCTACAACAGAAGAAAGAAACTGTTGCAAAAAAGAGTCAAATCCCACAATTGGAGGAACTCCCAGGTCAGCCTCAGTAAGAAGCTGAGATCCCT
This sequence comes from Protopterus annectens, assembly GCF_019279795.1. Classification (NCBI taxonomy): domain Eukaryota; kingdom Metazoa; phylum Chordata; order Ceratodontiformes; family Protopteridae; genus Protopterus; species Protopterus annectens. The sequence goes on along the minus strand of NC_056726.1, from coordinate 46,324,572 downwards.
CACAAAATCCTCCAAAGCTAGTTATGAAAACAACATTGCCACTGATTCTAAAGACAACCACAAAGCATTCTATAGCTATGTCAAAAATCTCAATGGCAACACTCAGATCTGCTCTGAGTTACAGCACAATGACACTAAATATGCAGAACCAACTGATATTGCCAACATCCTGGCAGATAGGTTCAGTGCTAACTTTACCCCCTCTCACCCCCTAAAGGGCCTATCTTTATACCGGAAGAATGCAAAGTTCCTGTAATCACGGCTGCACAGGTAAAAACTTCACTCTCCAAAGCCAAGAACACAGCATCCATGGGACCTGACAACATCCCAGGCTGCCTTCTACATGAACTACAGAATAAACTGACACCCCACCTAAGTACCATGTTCAATCATAGCCTCACCTCAGGCTTTGTGCCCATTGAATGGTGCACCATGACAGTTATCCCACTCCACAAAGGGGGGGCCACAACAGACCCCGGGAACTACCACCCCATTAGCCTGACGAGCCTCGCCTACAAGGCCATGGAACATATCATCATGGAACTCATAAACAAAGACATTGGAGATCTCCAAACTCTGGACCGCACACAGTTTGGGTTTGTAAAAGGCAGATCATGTCTCCTAAACCTGATAGACTTCTTTGAAGTAGTCACCAAAGCCATAGATGAGGGTAAGGTGGTTCACACAGCCTATCTAGATCTCGCCAAGGCATTCAACACCATCCCCCACTCTGTATTTATAGATAAACTCACTAAACTAGGTATAAATCCCTATGTCACAAGATGGGTTGCCAACTGGCTTACTGAAAGAACACACACTGTGAAAGTAGCAGACTCCAAATCAGACTTCAGACCAGTGACAAGTGGAGTACCACAGGGTTCAGTCGTGGGTCCTCTCCTGTTTGGTATCTACTTCTCTGAAGTACAGGCTAACACAGAAGGTCTTTGGCTAACTAAATTCACAGATGACTGCAAACTAGGAGCCATAATTGAAACTCCTAACGATGTGGACATCCTATAAAAGGGCCTCACTGAGACAGATGCCTGGTGTCAAAGACATGGTCTCAAGCTCAATGCCAAAAAGTGCATTGTCATCCCCTTTGGTAAAAATTCTGTACCCATGAACTACCACATAGGTGGTAGTCTACTTAACACCGAAAGTGTAATAAGAGACCTTGGGACACAGGTGGACAGTAGTCTCTCCTTTGATAATCACATCACCAAAGTGGTCAGGAAATCTTTCTACATGGCACACCTCATCACAAAAGGTTTCTCATCCAGAAAAAAAGAGGTCATTGTTCCCCTCTACTCATCACTCATTAGACCCATTATAGAGTACAACGCCCCTTTTGGTATGTACCTCACAAGACATCTACAACAAATGGAAAGGCTGCAAAAATACCTCACAAAGAGGATTACTGGCCTCAAACAGATGCCTTACGCAGACCATCTCAAAAAACTCCAGCTTTACTCCGTCGCATATCGCCTACTCAGAGGCGATCTCTGCCTAACATACAAAGCTATGTCAAACCCAGAGCTGTTGGACATGCTCCACTTAAACAAATCCCAATCCCTCTGAGCTACACACTCTAGGGACCTAAACCTTGTCACCACAATAAACAGAACATGCTGGAGGGATAGATTCCTGTCCCAGAGGCTTCCCATACTCTGGAACAGACTACCTATCTATGTCAAACAGAGCTCCTCATTAGCACTCTTCAAGAAAAATCTTGATGATTGGATGGGTAATAGGAAATTCACCCCGGGGATAACTTCTGTGGTTCTGCTTGACAGGGGCACAGGAAAATAATTTTCTTGGGTGGCGAAAGCCAGGGTACATTTTTGGCTAGGCTTGTATAGGCCCTAGGCCAATAGCCTAGTACCTACCTATGAACCTATGAACCTATGAATTTCTATAATGTTTGCACAATCCCCAGTGCAACAGTCTTGCCACATTATTACGCCTTTCAGTATACAGGCCTTCTGCTATTAGTGTATCACATCCAGCAACAAGATGTGCCACTATTTCCAATTCTCTTTTACAGAACCTGCATTTGTCTGTTTCTCCCACCCTTTCAATGGACTTTGTAATCCAATGTGTATGTAGTCCACTATACTGGGCCTCCATTATTAGTCTTTCATTTTTTTGGTTTCAATTCACCCCTCCTTATACGTTCCTGCATCAGATCTTGGTCAACATTAGGTTGTTCCACGAGATGTCTGTACTTCCCACTACATTTATTGCTTTTCCAATTTTCTTTGCTTCTTATCTGATTCTTCTACTGATATTCTTTCTTTGTCGCATTCAGTTGTTGTCTGATTTTTGTTTACTTCTAGTTTGATTTCCATTTCTGCTTGATACTGAAATGCTTCTGCTGAATTAAGCAAATATGTTATCTGAGACCTTTTTGCCTGATGTTTTAAAACTTTCACTATATTTGGATCTGATGATGTCAGCAGACATGTATGGGGTCTCATGATTCTGGAGCTAAACATGTAATCACATGAAGCATTTTTCTTGTTTGCTTCTAAGTTGTTATGCTTGTGGTAATATTTTTAGTTTATTATTGCTAATAGTTTATGGCAGATCCCGGTCTGTTTTGATACTGTGCTTTGATTTTACCACGTCTGTATTTTTGATGATCTGTTCCCTTTTCAATATTCTTCTAACAGTGACGCATCTTAATTGTTTTATAGTGTTCTCTATTCACTGCTTCTGTGGTGACATTTTACTTGTTCCCTCCCTTTCCTTTGTTACTTTGTGTTTTTGTGGTAACATTTTATCTGTTATCGGTTAGCTGCACAGTATTATATCCTATTTACTTCAGTTACATCACATGAAATTCTCTTAATAGTTCTGATTACTGTGTTGATCTGTTTTACCAATCTTCTAATATTTTGGGCCTTATTTATCATTTTTTCTAGACTGAGGGCATCCTCTTTGCTCTTCGTTTTTTTCTAAGTATTCTACAGAAAGTTCCAGACCATCTTCCTGTAACATATCCTCTTCAAAGGCACCCTGCTTCTCCTGCCAATCCTTTGTATGGGACCCCATTGGTCCATCATTACACAATATCACCTGTGTCAGAGCTGTCACTGTTTCCTGCTCCTTCCCTTGCTGTGCAACGTCAAGTGCACTTTCATACTTGTTTCCTACAGAAGGGGCCAGAGCATGACTATAGGGCAAATCTTCTTCAGATGCCTCCTGCTACAAGTCCTTGGGATCCAATGATATTGCAGCATTATGGCTCCATTGCTCCATCATGCTACAACATTGCTTGCTTTGGATTCTCACCATTAAATCCTTCACTTCTCAAGTAATCAATAACTTAATTTTGCATTTGCTTAAATTCTTTTTTCTAAATCCACCCTTTGTGATCTTATTTTTTTGTATTTTAAATTTTTCCATAGCCTTATGCCTTTACCTGTATTTCTCTTCAAATATCTTTGAAGCTGTTTTTTTTTTTTTTTTTATAGAATAGTTTCATTTTCTCCTTTGTATAAATATCACGCTGTAATAAATCTCTTTTTTTCCCATGCCCATGTTTCTTATTTAAACCTTTCAAAAATCTCTGGGTTTTGTTCTATATATTTCTGCACTTTCTCTGTCACTTATTTTCCCAGGTAGCCCAAAGTTTCTTTAGCTACATAATGTTTTTCATGGATTTGTTGTATTAATGAATACAAATGTTTATTTGTAGCTTTTTTAAATATACCTTTATTATAGCACAATACAGTTACATTCAGCAGACTGCATGAGAGAGAAGAACTTTACATTCTCAGACAATATTCACAGAGAAATGCACACAATTTATAATACTGAACTAACTCAGTTATTTGGCTAGCCAGACTGACCACTTGTCCTTAGCTTTCAGCAACAAGTGCTTATCCTTTGTTGAGAGCTCCAGGTTTGCTAACTCAGACATTTCTTTAACAAATAGATAAACTTTCTCAACTAGGGATCAAGCCATATGTTACCAGATGGGTAGCAAACTGACTTGCTGATAGAACCCACCTAGTCAAAATAGGGTAAGCCACCTCAAGTAGTATACCCATAACAAGCGGTGTACCCCAGGGATCTGTGTTGGGGCCTCTGCTGTTCAGGATCTACCTCTCAGAGATGCAAGCTAAATCTAGTGGGCTAAGGCTGACCAAGTTTGCAGATTACTGATCAATTGCCCTAGTGATGTAGACATCCTGTAAGAGGGTCTCACACAAACAAATGACTGGTGCCAGAAACATGGCCTCAAACTGAATGCCAAAAAATGCATCATCATCTCTTTTCGGGAGAGTGATGTCCCCACAAATTATCACATTGATAATAAGGCACTAAGCACGCAATCAGTCGTGAGGGACTTGGGAACCCAGGTTAATAGCAAACTGACTTTTGATCACCATATTGCCTCCATTGTACGGAAAACTTTCTACATGGCCCACATCATTAGTAAGGGTACCTCATCCAGGGACAAGGTGGTCATAACATCCCTGTATTCTTCTCTTACAAGACCGATTATTGAATACAATGCCCCTTGAGGCATATATCTCGCAAAGCACATTCAGCAGCTGGAGAGACCACAGAGATTCCTCAACTGGAGAATCCAGGACCTCAAAATCTATCCTACTTAGTCTGCTGGTGGTATAAAAGTATTTGAACTGATACTTCCACCCTGGAAATCTATATCGTAAAGTCCCTGAAGCATATCTGGGTATCAGCATCTTTTTCCAGTTTTGGGATCTGTTTGCATAGTCAACTGCCTCTCACATTGAAGTCTACACCTATTTTCAAGGCTACTTTCCTAAATGTTTATTTGTAGCATTTGACAATTTTTCATGTTAAGTATAATTCTTTCCACTAATTTATCTCTTGATCATTCAGCATATGCTTTGTCTGGAAATTCTAGGCTAATGGGAAAATAATACTAATACACAATTTCTTCCTTATCCTCATCGATCTACTTTGTCATCCCTTTGCCTCTTTTTTTGCCTGTTAGTTTTTGCAGTTTTTGTGGACTTCTTCCTTCTGCCTTGGGAAAACACCCAACACCTGAGCTTGGCTGAACCCTGTGGTAAGAATGCTTACATGTCCTGAGGATTTTATACTGCCTTCTTTTCCAGTCTTGGCATCAGTGCTCACACCAGGAGAGGATACTTTTTTTATCCTAGGATATGTGTACCCAGTCTTTTTTTTTTTTTTGGGGGGGGGGCTCCCTTTCTCCATGATATGTGCTATATAAAATGCATTTTCTATATCTGTCATCTTGGTGAGATTTTGTAAAAACAGGGTCCACCTCATGAAGGTATGCACCAAGACTCCACTGATATATAGACTGTATTTTATATAACATATATCACAGAGAAAGGTAGGCTAAAAACTAAAAAAGAAGACTGGGTGTACAGGTCCCAGGGTGAATTTATTTCCCACAATAAAGTGATACTACTCTCCTTTTCTTGTTGATCTCATCTCTCAATTTGTACCCAATGTGGCTGGCAATGTGGGTGCAGGAAATGGACTGCAGAGAAATGAGCTACATCATAAAATGTCAACATACTGGTGGTTCTCTCATCTGCTACCTCTGGAAACCAAATATGCTCCTATGCATGCTGCAGTATCACTTCAAGGAGCTAGTGCAGAGCAAAACTGATGCCTGTAAAAACTCCTAGCATTCTCCCTCTTGGATGCTGAAAAGTCCTCATAGGAATGATGGTTAATACTACACAAACCTTCTTGTCCACCTGAGCAGGCATTCCAAATATCTCATTTGACGCCATCTGTGGGTGGCACACATCTGTTATTGCTGCCGAAAGAAGCAATTAAAATGTCTCAGTCAAGAAGATGATGCCATTGCAGACCCATCTGTGATGCAGAAGGCAGTTATGTATAACGCTCTATACAATGTCTCCAAAGATGGCCACTAACACATGTTGTTCTGGTATTGCTGATTCTTCTTGTAGCATTGTAATGTGAATGAAGCCCTCGTATATCAGAACATCCTGATGTTCAGAATAGATGATTGTTGTAGCTCATGGTGATAATTTTGTACAAGTCTTAATTGATCCCCATGTTTGATGTCATTACTTGCATATGTGTTAACTATCATTAGCATAATGACATTCATCTGTGTACCCTTATTCATTCATTTGAATACAAGCCATACTGCACTATTTCTCTTTGTGTCTCTAAATTGCACTAGCACCATTCATCACAGCTTTTTGTATTTCACATAATACTGTGTGATATTCACCTCTGAATCCTTCCATCTCGCCCCATTTCAGAAGTAGATACTAACTTGTGCGTACAAGGTAAAGTCTACAGGAGAGCTTGACTGACCACCTGGGTTGAGTTCATGTTATGATTAAGAATATACAATAAAGACATAGAGTGTGTAAGTGAGACAGATACTGGAGTATGTGTGGCATAGAATACTAGGTTGGCAAATAACTACTAATGGCTAAATATCCTACATTTATACTAACATAACATAGTTAAATATTTAAGGTTTGATTAAAATGTTTTGAGTCTTTATTCCCCCATTTTCTCATCTGTAAAAAGGAAATTATTTATTTTCTAATTTAGCTTAACATGAGATCACAATAGATTTCTCGCTATCCTGGACTAATATATGTGTATGTATATATATATATATATATATATATATATATATATATATATATATATATATATATATATATATATATATATGGGTCTACTTTCATTCACTGAAAACTCATTTCACTGAATTTCAATTCACCCTCAAAAAATCGCTGAAAGCTCAAATCATTGAAAACTCAATTAATTGAATCAGATTTCATTGAATGTAAGTACTGTTGGGCAAATAAAATATATACGCCCTTTTCCCCACTGTAGTGCGATCCTGAAGTTAGTATATATCGGCATATGGGGTGTGGGGGGCACATCCTTCCACATTGTGGGGTGTGGAGGGCATAGCCCCCACCTACTTTTGGTTTTATATTGTTAGCTTTCAGTGAAATGAGATTCATACTCATTTTACTGAATTTCAAAACTCTCACACCAAATCGCTGAAAGCTCAAATCACTGAAAACTCATTTCACTGAATCACATTTCACTGAATATAAATACTGTTGGGCAAATAAAATGTATATCCCCTTTCCCCACTGCAGTGCGTCCTGGAGTTAGTACATATAGTTAGGGGAGCTTGGGGAGCACAGCCCCGCACATTGGGATGAGGGGCATAGCCCCCTACCTACTTAGCTTTTATATTTATGAATCTCATTTCACTGAAAGCTAACAATATAAAACCAAAAGTAGGTGGGTGGCTATGCCCCCCACACCCTACAATGTGGGAGGCTGTGCCCCCCACACCCCACATGACGATATATGCTAACTTCAGGAATGTACTACAGTGGGGAAAAGGGCATATACATTTTGTTTGCCCAACAGTACTTACATTCAATGAAATGTGATTCAGTGAAATGAGTTTTCAATGATTTGAGCTTTCAGCGATTTTTTGAGGGTGAATTGAAATTCATTGAAATGAGTTTTCAGTGACTGAAAGTAGACCCATATATAGATAGATATATATTTTTTGTACTCTGTTTTATCAAAGTAGTCATTTTGACCTGAGTCACAGAGATGCATTGTGTGCCTGAGCAGGCTTGTACTGCTTAGCAGTTTGCAAGCTCATATGTTCTTGCTATGCTTACAGCCAAAGGAGACCATCGGCAAGTACAGCCGTGGATAACCCTTAAATGAAGCCTTTGGTCCTTTAACTTCTATTTTCCAGTTTAAGACCGGTCTCCTCAGATCTAATGTGCCACTGAATAGTACACACACAAGTTTGTATCATTAAGCAGACCTGTGAGATATTAGGTTCATAGGTCTGTACTAGGCTAACAACCACAAGGGCCTTTTTATGTCTAGCTAAGCATCCCAACTCTCTGACAAGTTCTGGTACCATTTATAAGTGTAAGCAGGGGCTTGGGAGGTGAAACATTTACAAGCAGGGTCCTGAGAGATGAAGCATTTACAGGCTGCCTGTATCCATTAGAGACATAGGTGCCAAACCAAGGATGAATTTCCTGTTCTCAATCCAAATGTCCAAGTTACACTTCCAATGGGTTAGGGAAGAACTCTGCTTCACATGGATGGGGAGCCTGTTCCAGAGAAGGGTTAGTTTCTGGGATAAATACCTGGGTCTCCAGCATGTCATATTTATATTACAGGCAAGGTTCATGTCTTTAGAATGGGTAATTCAGATGCTGTTTATTTTGCGGATATGCAGGAGGTCCATCAGAGTGGGATCTGGGAATGTCTTCTATGCCAGGCATACATCTCCTCTCAATAGTCTGAAGGAGACAGAATACAGGGATAGAGCCTTGAGGTAGTCTGTATGGGACATGTTACCTAAGCCCTGTATTCTTTTAATGAGGAACCTTTGTGGATGTTTCAGTTTTTCGATATGCTTGATTACGTACATACCAAAGTGGGCATTATGCTTAATGATAAGTCTTATGAATGCCAAATACAGTGGAACAATGACTTCCTTGGACCTAAATCCCATACCTTTATTTATAAGTTGCACAACATAGAATGATTTCCTCACTGTAGACACATGCTAGATTACAGTCTATGTGTGTCCCCAAGTCCCCAAGTCCCTGACTACTGGGTTAACTCTTAGTAGTATGTTGTCAATATGATATTTACCAGGGGTGGATACTTCCTGAAGGACACTATTATGCATTTCTTGGCATTTAGTTTTAGTCCATGGCACTGACACCAGTTGTTTGTCTGTTTCAGCCCTTTCTGGAGAACATTTGTGTCAGTAGGTGATTCAATCACAGCTCCTACTTTGCAGTCATCATCAAATTAATCAGTCAGAGGTCATTGGCATTGGCAATAACTTCAGAGAAGTAAATGTCCAAAAGGAATGGTCCCAGTGCCAATCTCTAAGGGAGTACGCTTGTGACTGGCCTCTTTGTAAGGGTGGACTCCCCTATTCTAACTTCCTGGGTCATGCGTGTGACCCAGCTGGCTATCCACCATTTGTGCCTAACCTCTTAAGTTTGCCAACAATGCCCAAGTGGGGTATTGTGGATAAATGCCTTGGCCAGGTCAAGGTAGGCAGTGAACCATTTTGCCTTCATCCAGTGCTTTGATGACCTTTTCAAGAAGTCCACCATGCTGAGTAGGCATGACCTGCCCATGATGAAACCAAATCAAGGTGGGACCAGAGTCTGGAAGTTTCCTATGTCATTATTGATCATTTCCATGATAGTTCTTTCCATGGCTTTACATATGAGACTAGTGCAACTTATAGAAATGTAGTTTCCAGGGTGTGTAGATGGCCCACCTTTATACAGAGAGATGAATGTTGCTGTTCTTCATTCATGAGGCATGAACCCTGTTTGGTAGCTATAGTTAAATAACAGTTCCAGAGGGCTTGATAGGTCATATTTCATGCTATTTAGAAGGCATCCTGGGATATTGTCTGGGCCTATTAATGGATTGTTCTTGGCCTTAGCAAGAGCACTAAGGACCTGTTCCCTAGTGATAACAGGGGGAATTATATTTGATGGCATTTCCTGATGGAAGGTTGAGGGGGAGAAAGGGGTAAAGCTGGAGATGAATTTGTCAGCCAGTAAGTTTCTATATCTTCTGGCTCAGTATAGGTGGTTCCATTTACAATGAGCTCTGCACACAACTGTGTATTGCCTTTAGGGTTGCGGACATAGCTAAAGAATACCTTGTGTTTGTTCTTGGGCTGGGAGGCCAAATTTACCTCAGATTTGACTTTAGTAGACTTTACTTGTCATCTGAGTTGCTTGTTTAGTTAGATGATAGCGCTTATATCCTGTTGGATGCTATGGCTCCTGCTTGTTGTCATGATTTTCTTCCTTTTATTATACAGCCTACTGATGCTGTGAATCGACCAGGGTGGCTTGTTGTTTGAGTTAATTCTGTACTTCTTCTTGGTGGTACAGCTGCATCTGTGCAGCTATTAACATGCTTGTAAAGGTTTTCTGTGAACAGTTTGGCATAGGCAGCAGTGTTCTCAGGGTTTATGGGGGCTTGAAATTTTACTAGGCTATCACTTAATAGTAGAAAGTTATCCTTAGAGTAGTTGCTGAATATTACTCAAGGTTTTATTTTAACTTCAAAGGAGATCATTTTGTGGTCTGACCTTATCAGAGAAGACATTCTACTAGGGGGGTGTGCAGCACTCTCCCATATTAGTGAGGACCAGATGCAGCATGGTTGCACCCCTGGTTGGTGTATTGACAGTCTAATCCAGGGTGTTTGTGTTTACAAAATCCAGAAATCTCTGTGCCTGTATGTTTGGTGTCTTACATGATTCCCAATTAATAGTGGGGTAATTAAAGTCACCAATGAATATGGTATTGGATTGCATGATAAGCATTTCCAATAAGTGTAAATACACGGTATGGGTTTCCTGGGTCATGAAGGGGGCCCTATAGCTTTTGCAAGGAAGTGGTACTGAATTTTGTCTGTGGTGATTTGAACACAGAGAAGCTCAAGTACATTGTCCTGTTTGAGCAGCCTTGAGCTATATTTATTTTTGATGTAAATTGAAACATCTCCACCTTTAGTCCCTGCCTGTGAAGTTGCTGCTCTAAATGTGTGGAAGGCATTATAACCTTGCAGTGCCAGTGTGCTCTCCATGGATTTAAACCATGTCTCAGTGACCACACAGACATTTTCATTCTCTAAGGTGAAGAGAGTTTCTAGGGAGTGGGTCAAACCTCTCAACCATCCCTGTTTTGTAGGGAAACACTGATGTTTCTCAAAGTTTTGTTCCATTCCCCCCAAAACTGAAAGTCATTTTGGAGCTTCTAAGACAATTGTGCCAACATTTAAAATGTGTCCCTAATTTGGGGGCTTTTCCTTAGTAATTGCTTTACTTTGTTCCAAATTCTGTTGGTAAAAGTTGAGAGATCTGCAGTGGAGATTTTTGTTCAGACTCCTAGCATTGAGCAGTAACACCTTTAGATTTTATTGGCTTTGATTTGCTATGTCAGAAGTACTTTCAGTTTTTGCTTGCCTAAAAAAAGGCACTGTGTGGGAGGACAATGCTTTAGCTAAAATTCAAACGCCTAGGGGGGAGAGGTGCAGACCATCCCTGGCAAAGCAGAGTGGTGTTTTGACCATCTCCTTCCATGCTGACATATATTACACCTCCTTAGAATGACACCAGATTATTAAAGTCAGCCATCTTTTGTTCATATCATGGAATCATCCCTGGAGAAGACAAAATTCTGCTCAATCAGTGCCAGGCTCATACCAGCTTGGGACACATATTCCAAGAACTACATGATGTTTGTCTTCATATAGCCTAGGGAGGTATGTCTCAGGTCACTTACACCCATATGGACTAGGCCTTTGTCATACTGGTACTTGTGGTGACCTGAGTGTGTGCATAATTCGGCAGATCCTGGCCCCTGATAAGCAACTAAATGTAACTTTCTCCTTACTCAGCCTGGTGAGAAGGACATCAGTGTGTTTCACAAAGGAGTCTCCAATGACCATAACGTTGGATTCTGGGGTGGTTTGCCTTATGGGGTTTGAAGTAGAGGCTCCATGAGATGTGGCTCTATGAGTTGAAGTGGGTGTTCTTTTGAAAGAGTACATTTGGAGCTGCTGAGGGTATTTGTTATGTGTACTTTGTCTAGGAGGTCTTTGGGATTTAGGAAGTTTACATTTAACTGCCTCAGCATATGTGGGTCTATGTGTCTGCTTTGAATTGTGTGTGATGGGTGCAGTGTGTACTGTTGACAACATTATTGACATTAGGAGTGCTTTTATATGACAGCTTTGCCTCCAGTAACATTGTGTAAATACATCTCTCACATACCATATCAGATTGTTTGTGAATTAACTGGTTGTCTGTAAACATGAGACAATTTCTACATTTCCTCAGGATGCCCTTATCAACCAAGCTTGTCAAGAATGATGAAAAGAGGGGAGTTACCTGAATGACTACTGCTTAACTACAACTAGTATTGGTCTCACCACAGCTTCACTCTGCTGGAATACAACGCTCCTTTGCTTCTTCTCTCACCGGAAGTAAAACCATAGCACCAATCCCAAGATAAGAAGCAGGCCACAGCCCGTTTGGTGATCCACATTTTTACCCAAATGATGTAAAGGTCTGCAGCTTTGTTGTAGCCTTTTCCTGGTAGATGCCATAAATAGCAACAAGACCAATCAGGAATTTCTAACACAGACTCTCACTTCAAAACCAGAAGCAGTCAGGAATCTTTGCACTCTGCTCCTTCTCTCACCAGAATAAAATACAAGCACAAATTCCAAGCTGGCACCAATGAAGCAGTTATTAGGCTTTCCAGTGATCAGCAGTTCCCAGGAAATAATGCCCTTATGCTCTTTCTCAGGAGCAAAACAGAAGTATTAATTCCAGGATGACTACTGGCAGGCAGAATGTAGGCTCTCCAGCAACTAGTGGTCTTGCAGTAAGTAGATGTTGCAGATTATAAATGTAAGATGGAAAAATGTGTTAATATCATAAAAGCTGCAGTGTGCACTCGGCAATTAAATACGAAGGGGGGAGGGGTAACTTAAGCTATCTAAGTAGAGAGCCGCTAATTTTAAAAGAGCAAGATAGATTGGAAGGGGATAGGCGCTTTGTATTCTGGTTCTATAGAAGACAGTGGGGTGGCCAATACATTTAAATAGGTGAAGAGGAGTGATTTTAAATAATGATCATTTTGTGTTTACTCACGATATCAAATGAAACAGGAGAAGGAAGGAGATATGTGGTCAAATTAACATAAGGGGCAGGCAACTAGAAAGACAGATGAGTTTAAAAAGGCAACAGTGCCAGGGTGTGAGGGTGGTCAGAAATGTAATTTCTGTGTGGCTCACAGGAGATACCACTGTGGTCTCTTTCCTAGTTTAAAATGCAGTAAAAAGCGGACTGCAATCTTAAATCTACTCCTGCAAGGTAATTTCAGCAGAACTCTGGAAACAAAGATCAGTTTTAAAATCCTTTGCAATCACCTGAAGAAGACATGGAAAAGGAAGCTTGTGATTAAGAAGTTTAGCACATTTTTATCACTGACAGATGTTTCTCAGAGTAATCTCAGAGTAACAGTGCCCATACAACTCCGTTAACAGAAACACTTTTATGAGCAGAATTAGTGGAAATCAATGATACATTGCAGTGTAAAGCTAACAATAATATATAAATGGCAACAGTCTGTGAGGCTGAGCAGGTAGCTGTGTAAGAATGCTAAAAGTGGAGCAAAGCTTAAGAAATGTAAATCACCCAAAGCAAAGCAGAGGAAACAATAAGTTGTAGAGCAATGTAACAGCCATGTGCAAGTTGGTTGGATCTCATAATACCTGAAGGCACCAGCTAAGATGAGTCTGAGTGTGGTGCAGCAGGTTGCCAGTAGCAGGCACTTAGTGCTAACTTGCAACATATTACAAATACCTGCTGTCAGGTATCCAAGTAAATGGACATTTATCAGTTCTAGAAAGGGGAAGGATAGGGCAGTAGGAATGTGGGGTGGGGTGGGGGGGGGGGGCAGAGCAAGCAGAGGTAGTGAATCTCACCGATTCATTTGAAGAGGAATTATGTTCTAGGAAAGGGGTAGGTGTTGCATGAAAATCTGTCTCTACACCTTTTTGTCTATTTGCTTAAGTAGATTTAGGTCTGTAGTCCTAGTATTTATTGGACTGTTTGATTTATGAAGGTATAATAGGTCTTTTACTACTGGTTCCCTTATGGCACAATAAGTGACACACACATATCACCCTAAGGAGTCTATATGATACTGAATACAGGGACAGAGCTTCCCATATCTCATGACAGCTCAGATTTCTTAAGTCCCAGATGTTTTTAGTCACAAACTTCGGTGGTCTTTCCAGATGCTTGAAGTATCTAGAGAGATATGTCTCAAAATAGCATTGTACTCTGTGACAGAGGTTATCAATACAGAATACAAGGGGATATGGACTTATTTTTATCTTGACAATATTCCTTTTGTAATGAGTTGTATAAGGTAAAAGGACTTTCTAACCACTGTTACACCTGATGGTCAAACAAGAGTTAAGTATTCACCCATATTCCAAGCTCTTTCACTACATTGTCATTTTGAAGTGGGGTGTTGTCTATACTATAAAATGGAGAGAGGGATTGTTTACCTTATGCAACAATACTGCAACGTTTGGTATTTAAATTGAGTTCATCCGTGGTACACTGGTTACGTACAAACATAAGCTTATGTTGGGGTGCCTATGTGTGGGAAGTAGACTTGAAGATGACACTCGTTTGTATTCATCTGCAAAGCTGGTTAACTATAGGTCAGAAGTAGATGTTGAATTGCAGAAGTCCGAATGCAAATGCCTTGGGAATTACACTGGTCACCTTCATGTTCTCTGAAGAAGCACACACCACCTTCACTGAGAGGGTTGTGACTTTCAGCAAGGTTTGCAATTCATCTAACTGTTTAGGGGTCAATTTGTTAATTATGTTGACATGAGATATAGTAGCAAATGCCTAGGCAAAGTCAAGCTACACTGATTGGGCAGTGTGTCAGCTGTCCATTGCCTGGGTTTCTTGAATAACCTCTTGAATAAGTTGACAAGTCCCATCAGAAAGGATCTACACTTGACTAAGCCAAACTGCTTGAAATCAAATCTAATAAGATTTTTGATATCAGTGCTAATTAGGTCCATTATGATGTGTTCCATGACTTTGCATATGAGACTTGCCAGATGATGAGTCTGCAATTTTAGGGTCAGTGGCGAGACCATCCACATAGTATGACATTACCACAGCTGTGCTCCATTCCTGGGGACAAAGCCAGTTGCTATGCTCAGGCTGAAGAGACTAAGCAGTGAATCTGTCAGTGCTTGTTTAGTGCTGTTTACTAGCTAGAATAAAATGTTAACAGGTCCCATGTGGGATGTATTTTTCATTTTAGTAAGAAAATTTAGTGAATGTTCTTAGTGATAATTAAGAGTATAGTTGCTTCCAGGGTGATGTTTGCAATGATTTCATTGCTATTATGCTAGTAGTATCCAATGGATCTGAGTGGGTGTTTCCTTTTTTTAATGAATAGTATTAATTATCTCCTTGATGTAACTAAAGAAAGATGTGTAGCTCCCTTTAACTTATGATGCTAGTCTAAGTTTATGGGATGACTTTTTCCTGATAGCATTATTCAATTCCTTGGATAACTTCATTATATTTTTCTTGATTTGAGTCTTTAGTCTTGTTTGGATAGTTAACGTAATACAGTTATGCAGGTGAGAATAGAATTTGTCTGCATAAGCACTTGTCACATTGGCATCTTGGATAATACAGCAAAAAACAGGGAAGGAAATATCTGGAGGACAGCACATAAAGATGTATGCATTTATTAATTTATTTATTTATTTGACGTTTGTTAACCGGGTTAGTCCAACTGGGACAGAGCATTTTACAGTGGAGACCCGGAAAGAAAAGCTCCACAGAAAAACATTCAATTAATTTGACATATAGTAATACAAAAATTCACATAGACACAAATAATTGAAGTTGCTATACATGGCAATTTGAATATATACTCTCTGAGCATTTAAACCATGTTTCAGTAACAATACACACATGAATGTGCTCCAGATACAGGAACATCTCAAGGTCAGGTAACTTTTTATTTAGACTCCTAACCACTTTGATTTGATCTTGTGCTTGATTTATTTGTTAGATGCATCTTGCCTAAATGCGCTTTGGGAGCAACAAGATTTTTTTGCCAGTATACAGATGAATTGGAATGAGAGATGCTATCCATCCCTGACAAATCAGTTGTGACTATCAAGCAACTCATCCCATGCTGACACATATGGAATACCCTAGAAGACACCAGCCATTAGTTGTTAAAACGAATCATCTTTTCTTTGTTTTGTGGCATCATTCTTGGTAAAGAAAGCATTCATCCCAACACCAAGGTCTTTCCTGTTTTTCTGACATGCATAAAGAGCTGTGGCATGCCACTCCGTGCACTCTTCAGGACTTTGCATGCCACATTGTTTACCCCCATGCCACATTGTTTACCCCCATATAGACTGCTACCATATTGTAATAATATTTGTTTAGAACCATTAGCTATTTTGGCTTCTGAAAGACAACTCATTGTCTCCTTGCTTTTATGCCTGACTATGGAGTCACCCATCACCAGTGCATTTTTTTTCTGTCTGCCAAGTATATTTATGCACTGGATTTAGTATAACCTATCACCTGGTGACACTCTGTTGTGGTTGTACCAATATGTGTTGTATGTTTAGTTTATGCTGGGTGTTATTCTTAAAGGGCCTTGGAGGCTTGGGTGAGGACTTTTTGTCCACCTCAGTATACAATCATTTAGAATGATTTTGTGTGGAATGCTGTGTTAGTATGTATTGCTCATTGGATGTATTAGATTGTGATAAGATGGCCTCGAGTTTAGTCAACTAATTGCATCCCTCACAAACGGCTAGCGTTGAACTAAGCGATAATTCTTGGTCTATGACTATCATACAATTGTTACACTGCTTGAGTATATCAAGTGCTATGATACTGGCAAATGAGGTGAGACTAGCTTATTGAACCCTCCATTTTATGCCTAGGTAGAAGAGAAAAAAGTATCTAAAATGCTTTCTGGTTTATAGTATCCGCTATAACAAATAAATTAGTGGAGTAAATTGTATTTAGCACTAAAACTGTTACTATACTGTAATTTCTTAAAACAAGTATTAAACATTGACAAATAGCATCTGGTTTATATTGTTTAATAAAAAAGAAATGAATGGAGTGCACAGTATTTAGCACTAAAAGCTGCTGTTACTGTTATAATTTCTAAAAGTGGCTTAGTAGTAGAATTTAAACAAAGTGATAAAACACTGTTGTAATAATCCACTCTAACGGTATTATAAGCACAGTTTAAATTGCTATATTTGCAGTTGCTTATTACATAGGGCTTGTGGGAGAGAATTTAAAACTGAACGCAAATGTGTCTTTCAAATACAGTGTCGCATATCTCTGTGTAGATCAACACCCAGCACAGTTAAGCAGAGAAAAGAAACACTAACTGAAAAACAACTATGGCTTTGGCCAGTAAAGTTTACCTTTCAGAAACTGCAGTAATGCATTCCCTGCCACAAAACAATCACTACTGAACATCAATAGTCTTAGAACCCTGGTCAAAACCAGGTGAAGAACTGCAGATAAGTACAAAAATGGAGATAGACAGAGAGGATAATCAAATTAATACTAGAGTGATACACAGTACCAGCCAAATGACTATTATGCACACAGTAAAACAGGTATTTTGGGAATATGAAGCATCACATAATGTGCTGCTATTATACAACATCGCACACACTAACAAAATGAGACATGTGGCATACATGGAACTGTACATTGATTGGATGACAGTTGTATTGTTTGCTACTGTGACAAAGTCCCTCAGTTTGTCAAAGTCACTAACTCTAAAACAAACTTGCATATTGTGTAGCTCTCTATCATGTATATTTAATATAATTGCTAAATCAACTGACTTTAGAGTCCTTCAGAAGTTAACAAATTCCTGTAGCACAGGGTCTGACACTGTTTCTATGAATTTATAAAATAAAAGCAACTATTCATTTTCTAGATGGAGTTCTTTCAAAATGTTTTTTTTTTTTAGTTTTTGCTTACATTCTAGTGTTTTGCAAGACAAGTGAAAATGGCCAATGTTGTTGTGTAAGACATTCAAAGGAAAAACAACACAGTCTCCCTTCTGTTAAAACTCAGTCACAACCAGCACTGTCCCTACAAATAAAGCTAACGTTTTTAAGTAGGTTCTCTTAATATTATTAAGAAATAATAATTATTCATTGTCTATCTATACCTATCACTGGGGGTGCCATTCTGATAGATTTTGTTTGACCAGCTTAGACATAATTGTTGAAGTGACAAGTCAAGCTTTGAATAAGTCGACAGCGGTGAACATTACATCCTAAGACTTTTAGAAGGTGCTCAGTACTTTCTGTCATTCAGAAATAATTGCCCGTCTAATAAACATTACAGTAGACACATTTATTACTATATGAATGATTGTTTGGTCATCAGGTAGGAAATGTTGTGTGAGTTATTATTAGCAGCCTAGGCCCTGATATATATGTAATGTCCCTAGTGAAGTTTTGTTAAGGGGACCCTTTTTATTGAGGTATACTGCACATATGTATTGCATGGATCTCTACAATTGTGAATGACTGCATATTAAGATGCATTTCAAATTCAGAGACAACATTCATGAATATGTAGTTCATCCTAAATAAAACATACTGTTAATATTTCTCTTAATCCAAAAAATGTGTCGTAACGAATTTTGACATATTTGACAACTACTGAATTCAAGTTAAATATTATAAACATTCGCATTATGTGAAATAAAGGAAAAGAGCACTATGTCAGCCTGGAGTAATCTGCAATTCTCTAGACATGATGAGAAGAGTATGTGATACTATTTTTATGTTCATTTGGGAATAGCAATTCCAAATGTCCATTTCTTTCAGATCAAGTGTACAATTCATTTGTCAGACTTACAACTCTTAACACCAAGTTCACTTAAAAAAAGTAATGTTTTCTCCTGGGGACACTGCTGAAAATGGTCTTTAATCAGCTCAGAAGGCAAGAAAGAAAGACTCAAAATACTTTAAGAAATGTTTTCAGTCTCTTTGGGATTATAGCTATTCAATAGGTTACTAAGGCTATAAAATACAGCTGTAGTGGGTGTTACAATGAGATTTACTACCAGGTAACCTTGTCTTATCCTGAGAAAAAAGCACAAAGAATTGCATACTCGGGCCTAAAGAGAATAAATATCAACATAACTTCCACATCTGCATGTATCAAGCCAGCACTTTTTATTTTAGCAATAAGCCACAACTGGTTATGGGTATTACAGGATTCAAAACCAGCCACTCGCACAAGTATACTCAATAGGTGCATGACCATACTCTAAACTCCAAAATACAACACAGGCCAGCACTCTGATCTTGGTGGGACCAAATTACTTTATTCACTTACTGGTTTTGGCTGTATAAGCCTTCATCAGTGTAAATAACAATCATGACATCATACTTTAAATACTTCCTACTTTTATCCAATTGGTCAGCTACACAACAATCCCCACCAAGATTAGAGAGCTGGCCTGTGTTGTCTTTTGGAGTTTAGAGTTTGGCCGTGCAACTATTGACTATACTTGAGCTGGTGGTTGGTTTATGGTTTATTTGGAAGTGTCCATGCTGTTAGTCCTTGGTGGAATGGATTGAAATGAATAACGCAGCCACTGTTTGCCAACTACTGTTTGGAAGATAAAAGGGTTACTCTTCATCTTAGTGAACGCTCACATGAGCAAAAATCCAGGAACTCGAAACTGCAATTGTGGGGGGCTGCACCCTCCACACCCCCCTAAATATATATTTCAACTCTAAGATCACACTACAATGAGGAAAGGGCAAATATTCCCATCTTCACTGTGCCACAATCTCACAATTGCGGTTTCGAGTTCCACAATTTTCGCTCATGTGAGCGTTCGCTAAGATGAACTTTCGTTCATCTAATATAGACCTTTTTTATGGCTGTCTTGCCAGTATCCTGTATTTGTGATGACTGTTTAATGTCATTTGTTAATAACACTGTTTTTTGTATGTGTTTCCATGTTTTCCACCATGTTTTGAAGATAGAGTGAGTATCATGCATTGATGGATTGTTACAGCTTAAATGTTAGTTCCAGACTTAATCTGAAGAATCAGCGTGGTGATTTTCTGCATGAATGGATTGAACTGCACTGGCTTCTGCATTTTCTACCATCCTTATTGAGGATACAGTGAGTACCGTACATTGGTGAATTGTAACAGCTAATTGAGGATTGTTTGGTGCCCTAGTTCACAGTGCTGGTCTTTGGGTGTGTTTCCTTGTTTTCCACAGCTTTTATTGAAGATATAGTGAATATTGTGCTTTAGTGGATTGTAACAGCTTGGATGTTGGTTCCTGATTTTGGATGTTGGTTCCTGATTTGATTGAAAGAGTTAGTGCTGTAATTCTCTGCTTGAATGCCTGGAATAATATAAGTCAGCTTTTGATTCTAAAAAGAGAAGATAGAAACAGTGCTGGCTTTTGGTATACCATAAATTTACTGACAGTAACAGCATGGAATTTAGTTTTTTTAGACTTTATCTGAAGGGTCTGCTCTGTGTTTTTTTGGGTGGAACATATTAAAGAATATAAGCCAGCTATTGTTGTGTTTTTTAAAATAAGATAGGACAGGCAAAGATTTTTGGCAGCCATATCCAGCATTTTTTATTACCACTGGTGTTCATTTGGGCTACTTAATGTTGTTAGAAGTATTAGTTGTATTTTGGATGAATCCATCATCTTTGGTTTCACCCTGTAATTGGAGTAACAGGTGGTTGGCTCCAATAGAATACTGAAACACAATTTTGGAGCACGTATATATTAAGGGGCTGTTCTTTTTTGGCTCATTAATGAATTACTTTGGATATATAATTAAATTATATTCGATGGCCAAAATGGATTTGTTACAGCTATTAGAAGGATTAACAGCTGACAAAGAAGACACGGGTATTTTCTTAAGTTTCAGCCAGGAGCCAGAAAAAAACAGGTACTGTAATGTATTCTGCCACTTGTAGTGAGTTATTTGGGTTAATTCATGATAAAATATAGGAATTCCAGGTGAATGTGTGGCATTTGCATTTTTTTAAAGCATATATGACAAAAAGGTTTGTGTCCTAGGGGCCTGTGGGCCCATTTGCAATCTTTTGTAAAGGGGATAGATAACCAGTTGTTACAAAAATGGCAGGAGGTTCAACAACAAACATCAATGTTTTTTATTAAACTATTAATGAATTTTTATGAAAGGAAAATTAATAGTTTGGTTGATGGCCTGAAGATATTATTTGGGACTGCAAAACAGTTTGAGTCACAAAAAAATATAAACAACAAATGGATTTGCTTGTTAAGAAACTAGCCATAGCTGAGAAAGAATTAAAAATGTAGATGATAAAGAAGTTTGATAGAGACTTGAAAAACTATCAAACGGGGGGGGCAGTTTGATAAGAAAATGGTTACATTTGTGCAAAATAAGGAACAGGGGTCTTCACAAAAATGTAAAAGGAACAAATCAATTTTAAAAAAGACTCCTCCTGATTCATCAGCTGATGAGGGTTCTTTAGCTAATAAAACTGATGTGGAAGCTTCTCTGATTCCGGTGGCAAAAAGGAGGTCTGGTGCCATCCTTTTAGAAGAACTAGAAGAGGTGGAAGGAAACATGGCCACAGGGGGATCCAATTTAGAGACAATTCTACAATTGATGCTAACCAAATAAGAAAGGAAAGTTATAATATCCATAATATTTCTTCTGTGGTATTATCATCTGTAGAAAATGATTTGCTTAATAAAGATTTAGGTTTTAGTCCTTTTCATCTGTTAGATTAGGGATTTCCATTTTTAATTAGTTATTAGACATTAAATAGGCTAAAGGGTAAAATAAATTGTTTTTTATTTATCCATAAAAGACAGTTAAGCAGAAAGAAAAATAATCTTGCTGGCCAAGTGTGGAAAATAGTTTATTAAAAAGAAAAGATAAGCATAAAGTGTTCAGACAGAATGTTTTCTTCTCAAGTGAACAATACAATCTTGTCAGCTACAGAATGTTCTTTGCATATACAAGACAAAGCCTGAGACTAAGGTTAAAAAAGTAAATAAATTATGGGACTGAAGCAATATAATATGTTGTGTTCAGGATAGCAGTTCAGTTAAGGTTAGTAAGTTCATTTGACCTGTTAATTCAGAGAAGATGTCAAACACTCGAGCCAGAGTACAGAAAAAGGTAATCAGGAGACTATGTCAGATTATGTTGTTCAGGACAATCAGAATCTGTTGTACAGCAACTTGAATTGTTTATCAGTACTGTTAATGAAGACAGTATTCAGATATTGTAAACATCTAATAAAACCTTATTAAATGAACTACAGTGGTTGGAAAATTCATTCTGAAAAGTGCACTGGCACCTGTTCAGTATGAGCTTGGGTAATTAAGACTTTTGTTTCTCAGTCTCATTGCATACAGTGTTTCCAGCTAATTAAGGTACAGTAGAGGAATCTCAGTTTTTATAATGGCGCCCAATGTGACCTGCTGTCTGGGGAGAGATATATACTTCTTGCAACCCATCAAGCGGCTGTAACCTCTTTACATCCAATTTCCAGTACAACATATTTTCTTAAGTTTACAGTAACTGCATGTCCTCCCCATGGTCGAGTGACATTTAAAGACATGCAGGTAGGTGCGCGCATGAATAGGTGTGCCTTCTTTGAAGGTTGGGCATCGGGCTGGCAATTCAGCACCATAAAAATCCACTGCCAATCATTAGCAGACCACAGTTCTGCAATGGTGACCCCTAACCGGGAAAAGCCGAAAGACATTACTTAAATGTTTATACAGCAGAAGTACTACAGCAGCACTCCAGAGAACAGACCACCCTTTCAGTAAAGGTATCATTCATTTCCAGACTTGTTTACACTACGTGTGTTCTACAGAAATCTACAGAACAGCAGTATTTTGTTCATCTTCATGTATTCTACAGACTACAAAATAACAGTGTTTTCATTAAAGTGCAGCAATCTGTGTTTCGTTCAACTACATGTGTTCTAAAAAACCTAAAAAAAACAGCTGTATTAAGTAATTTTTTCAAGTATGGTTTTACTGTAATAGCCAGTTTAACTTCAAAGTTTCATTAACATTTTAGAGTGACAGCAAATGTTTCATAACAGACTTTTCAGCAGCATGCAGGTATTTTTTCCATAAATAAATCTGTAAACTCTGTACAGAATAAGCTAAAAATTATGGCATGACAAGTTTCATTAAAACAGCATTACTTCATGTAAAAAACAGACACAGCATACTTCAGAAACTCCTCACATAACTTCAGCAAACCAATATTAAATCAAAATAGTGTTCCTTCAAAACATATCCAGTTAAGAGCTATCTTCACAGACTTTCATGTTTCCAGTGTGACATCACACAGTCAAACAACAAGGAAAAGGTTAATAAGCTACAGTTGGCAGCTCACATTTCTTCCAAGATCATAAAGTTATGTAAGACTTTATAAGCACCTTTCAACTAACAGTTTAAAAAAGTTTAAATGAATCAATTAAAGTCATTTGCATGTAAACATGTCAAGTAATACTGCTATAGTTAAAACATCAGTAAATTTGTGGTTTAAGTTTAAAAATGTTCTCTTAAAGCTAAAGGTTATTAGTTCAAAAATGTTAAATATGTCTAAACACAAAAGGTTTAAATCACAAAAGCAACCTAATGACTCAGAAATCAGTATGGTCTCCAGTTTAAGCATACATGCTTCAGCACATGCAATTCAACATAATAATTTCAGTTGTAGTATAGTTTCACATACAAATGTTCAGAATATAATACACAAGCAAACAAAGAGGCAAAATGAAAAAGCAAATTGAAGACAAACCAGAAAAAAGGATATCCAACAGCTGCAGGCCAAGTACTTTAACGTAAAACAGTTTATTGTCAAAACGCCACATGTTTTCATCACCCTGATAGGGTAACTTCTTCAGAAAATACAAATCAACTACAAAGTAACAGCTTTTTTAAAAAGACTGGCACCTGATGTCATGTGATAGCATCAGCCAATCAGTCAAAGCAAAGTATATATAAAACAGGTGCTTGTAAATCAGTAAAAGTGTCAGCGAAACAGTAAAATATTTAATTAAAAATTAAACTGTATAGATGTCACATAGGAAAACAATATTCAAAAAGCATAGCAGCTTAAATAAGACTCAATATAATTAGTAGAACCCTACTAGCAAATGCGAGCTAACTCATGCGTAAATTCCAATGAGAGTAGCTCGTACGTGAATTACAATAAATCAAGTGAGTACTACCTAAAATAAGTCAATATATACAAGTGCATGTTTTGAACTCTGCCTGAAATAAGAGGAATAACCATACAACAGTCTGTAAATGTAAATGAATCACCATCAGTATTCCCATGTTTGTATATACTCTAGTGACCATATTCTTGGCAATGTTGTATGCCTTGTTCTTGGCATGCCATATCATACTTGTTACCCTTCTCCACACCGCTTGTAAAGTCCTGTTAAGCCAACCGCAGCTCTGATGTCCTGCACCACACCCTGCCAGATCTGGTTCACATAAACAATGTCCCTGCTACCTGTGATCAGGATGCATATTCCATGTCTGCAGAGGGACTGTAGTAACACCTCATTATTAAGGATGGTGTGCATTTTAGATACTGCCTCATTCAAGGTCCCATGGGAAGATGTGTAAACATGTGGATTACATGTCAGTCAGTGTGTGTGTGTGTGTGTGTGTGTGTGTGTGTGTGTGTGTGTGTGTGTGTGTGTGTGTGTGTGTGTGTGTGTGTGTGCAGAGTTATCTGTGGCTATCCTGTATGTATATAACTTGCCTTACTCTCATTTGGGACAACTTACACGTCCCCTGTTATGTTATGACCATTCCCCCTTTCCTATACAGACTGTAGCAAAGGCCATGTTATAATGATATATTCCTGCATCAGATTGATGAATTTCTATATTAGTCTGCATACTCTATTTCCTCACCTGACAATAGGTGCTGTTACATCTCACCCTATATACAGGAAACCTCATGTCATGTGTAGCTTGTTCTGCCTCACGTGCATGTAGCCTAGATCATGCATAACATGGCTGGACATGACAGCATTGTGCCATTATGCTGTGTTCCCATACCCACACATCATTTCCTCTATGTCCTTGTTGCTGCCATCCACCATGGTTGCTGAGTACAGCAAAGGCAGACATTACACAACATCTTGTCCTCCTTCACTATGCCTATCTCAAAATCCAGTGTCCTTTTTCTGGAAAATTTCTGACGTAACAATTGCCCATTGTAACATGCCATGCACAATATGGCATCCACTCATTATATAGTACTAATAAGGGCTATGTAATACATCAGTCATATTAAAGAGGGAATTTAACATAACCATCTCTGAAATGTTACCTTACCACAATGCACTATCCATACTATGCATTTCTGCATTGACCATTTCTGGTTGGGATAAGGCCAGCAAGCCACTATGCTCACACACACAGAAACACACAAACACACACACACACGTACACACTCACACAGCAGCATAGGAAACCTGTAGTGCTGTATATGTAGTGCTGTATATGTAGCGCTGTATATGTTTGCTATGGATGCTTTTAGTAGCAGCTCATTCCATTGCAATGATCTATGTCATATAATGTCCAAATGTGCATCACACAGAGCTATCATCTTGTTTCTCGAGTGAACAGCTGTGTGTGCATGTGTGTGTGTGTGTGTGTGTGTGTGTGTGTGTGTGTGTGTGTGTGTGTGTGTGTGTGTGTGTGGCTGTAGCGTCCTCATGAGCTGGAAATAAAAGGACTCCTGTGGGGTGTGTGAGGCAGAACAACATTTTCTTGTTCTTCCTCTAAAGGGACATTCAGCATCACATGATGGACCATTGTGATGGCATATTGAACAGGCTGGATTTCAAGGACTAGCTTTGCCAAGAGGTGAATAATGCCACTGTCATCACCAGTTATGGTGAGCAATACAAGTATCATCACACTGATCTTGCTGAGACATTGGACGGCAGATAGTAGGGACAGAGAGAAAGAGTTTTACTGTAAGCATTGAATTTTCCCCCTTTACATTTAACATATCCATCTGTATTCTTGGATCTATGTTCTTTGCTTTGCAGCCACTGAGGACAGGTAAGCCAACAGGGAAGGATGTTGGAAGAAGCAGGAGTACCTCTCCATGCAGTGGGGTGCTTATGCCACTTGCAGTACAGCACATGCCATTGCAATTCCATGGGTTATATATAGATGTACTGAAGTGTTCTCTCTTTTTCCTTTTTTTTTCTTTAGGTCCAGTTGTGGTTCTGGCAGAGGAGGTCAAAGTCACCTCATTCCCTGCTAACCAATGTCTCAGCTGATGAATCACCAGTTGTTGCCAGGCCTGTGTCTCAGCAGGGGTGGCAGAGGTCACATTGTTGAAGATGACCTAGACAGCTCACTGGAAGCTTCTGTGGCCACTTCTCAGGACAAGGACAGGGGTTCCACTAATGACAGTGGCCTGAAGTGGTCTCCTGTGGTCTTCCTGTAGCAGTTGCAGAAGATGGTATCTACTGAGTTACACAGAGTGCTGGACAACACTTTTCCTTCTAGTATGGCTGGGTGAATTGTGTGACCATCAGCTCCTGACTTTCAGGCCAGCAGATATGTCACTTTCTCATGATGTCAGACATGGATGTGATTGATGTTTGGGTGGGATGGCCTCTGGCCCAATCTAGCATCTTTCATGTTCCTTCCCATATCCCCCATCCAAGTGTTCTCCTGCTTTATGAATCATTCCCCATAACTTTTTCTTTTGTCTAATACATCTCATCACTAGGTATCTACCCTCTGTATGTCTGTATCTATCAACTGTTGTTCCAACCTTATGTGTCAATACCACTTCTGTTTGTGGTTGCAATGTATGATGTGTATCTGTCCCTGCAATCTTTTCTTTTCCAACTGTTCTTCCTACAGCCATTCTTTGCTAACTTCCCTAGGTACACTTCATCATTTTATATATTGCCCAAAATACAATGTCCTTCTCCCCACCCACCTGTCATTTATTATTGTTATCTTTGTGTACTTTTATCTGTTTGCGCCTTCTCCTTTTATAATTGCATGATCTCCCCCTTTTTTCTCCATTTGTATGGTGATCTGGGTTGGCACTTTGGAGGGCTGGCCTTTCTTCAGCTGTCTTGCACTGCACCTCTGGCAGTGATGTTGTACGTAATTTTGTTTGTGAATGCATATAGCCACTTTTGCATGCCTTTCCTGTGATATCAGGTTCTCCAATCATTTAGACTTTGGTAGCATGGTTTCCCCACTGCACATAGCTATTGCTACTAGTCCCCATAGCACAACTCCACTATGTTACTACACTGCACTTTCCTCAGATTATTTGTATTCTGCAAGCCCTGATATATATATCTGAGCAGATACATATTTGAGCAGATACAGCCCATGTTGTGCTAAAGTTGAGAATTACCATATATGGTGAATGAACAGATCATTAGGATCCCATCTGTCCCTTAAGGGTTAAAGGTCAGGGCAAACTGCACACTTCTAGGAATCATTCCATTAAACATGACTGTCCAGAAGTGCCTTGTTGCTCCTCCAAATTAAATTAGCAGGTGCACTGTTGATTATATCATTCCTTTTTTCCCCAAAGAATAAGACATATATTGTACTTTTTTTAAAAAAAGGCTTTATTCAAAAATAAATAAGTGCAGTAGCTATGAAAATGGCCTTCTCTAATATGAGTACTGCAGTCAAACAGCAGTCATTGTTATAGCCTCTGAACAGTGGGTGGTCCTATTGGACAAGCTTCTGATAGGATGAAAGCCATGGCATGTAGTTAGTGAAGTTGGTTATACTCCATTTGAATGAGCTTCTGATAGGATGAAAACCATGGCATGTAATTGGTGGAGTTGGTTTTACTCTATTTGAATATTATGGATAAGTAACCAGTCAGGTACTAAGTATTGCCATTTGGAATCTGACCCTGTTTTAGTGGGGGAATAGTGATGTGTTAGGGTATGCTTGATACTTAGCACTGCATGGGGGTGAAGCAATTCTCTGAGAACTCTTGTCATATTGACCTACGCCGCTTGCCAACTTGTTGCTGACAGCGTTTCAATTCACAAAATGTAGATCATGTTGCAAATTATTCAAAGCTAGGAAAAATGCATGTCATGATATCAGATTTACTGCTGTCCCACAAAATGAAACGTGATGGACACCATTGCAATCTTTGAAATAATCCTTAAATACCTCTGATTAAACAGGCTATCCCAGTAATTACATAAAGATAGAATCACTATCACTAAGTGTATACATGAGTTATTGTTTTCTGAACTAATAAGCACTAATTAAATTTATAAAACCATAGTTAGCATGTCTTATCTTATTTCAAATTATTTTTCTTAAACAATATAAACAAAACATTTTTTGCACATCTGCACTGCCACATAGCTGCTGTCATATGGCTAATGAAAAGGATTTGTGAAACTAAAAGTGAAATAAAATGTATTGACAATAAACATTAGAGCAATGATCCATGTATGTGTTTACTTATCTTTTCATCTGTCCACAAGAGAAACCCCTGACAGACTCACTAAAATGTTTATTGGTAAATGCTGCAAAACACAAAGCCCAAACCTTGGTTATTGCCTAAGTAAACTAAATTGCATTACATACTGACTATCAGAGAGGATGCTCTTTCTGGGTTACAAAGCAACTGAAGGTGTCTTAAGTTTCTTTCCATCTTCCTACAGTACTAGAACTGTGAACTCATTGTTAAACATTAGCATTAGTAGTTACTGAAAGAGGTTATTTCATAACTCTTAGATTAGTAAGGCAACTTGTCATAGATTATCTATGACACGCTGGTGAGTTTTAAGATTTGCAGCATTCACAAGGCATCCTGGGGATTATTTTGAGTGTTATAAATGTAAGACTTAACTATGACATCCATATCCTTTCATGACTTCTTCTTGCCTTACCTATGATATTATGAGCAGCTCTATAACTGTTGTGAGGTCAACTTTACCTTGTATTCAGATGTTACAGTGCTTTCCTGCTGAGTTATACATGCACAAGTCCTTGCTACCAGACACACTAACACTTCATGCAAGCTAAAGAGCTGGGAATGCACAATTAGGTCAGCATGAAGTCAGATGAAGAATACACAATGTGATTTTTTTCTGAAATACAAAAATTTGAAAATGGTTGTGCGTACTTTTTGGAGTGGTGGATAGCAATTGCATTGAACAGGTGTCTTATTTTTGATATTTGGGCATTGCATTGGAGAACTAGCTTACAAACCGTATGTGGCATAACCTAGTACAAACACAAACCACATGCAGGAGATACCTTTTATAAGCTCAAGCTTTTTCTCCCAAAGATGTGCAGTATGCCTGAGGTAGAGGAAGTTATCATACCTTCACTGTGCCATGACATTGCTGTGCTAGAGGAGTTGCCATTACCCTCAACCATAATGTTAATTATGAACTGGGTGTGAAGGCTAATGTCCATATTCCTGACAATAGTAAGCCAGGGGCACCACTGTTGCCTTACCTTGTCAGTCCTGTGTTAGCCTTAATAACCCTAAAGATTATAGAACTGTGCCATAATATTTCATTGAAACCTATTTTGCATTTTAGCTTTACTGAGTTCATTAATACCTGCCACCTAACACGTAATTAAAGTACATCACACTCCTGATTAGCAGATTAGGTTGCATGTTCATGTACAGCAGGCCTCTGGCTGAATACATCACACTCCTGATTAGCAGATTAGGTTGCATGTTCATGTACAGCAGGCCTCTGGCTGAATACATCACACTCCTGATTAGAAGATTAGGTTGCATGTTCATGTACAGCAGGCCTCTGGCTGAATACATCACACTCCTGATTAGCAGATTAGGTTGCATGTTCATGTACAGCAGGCCTCTGGCTGAATACATCACACTCCTGATTAGCAGATTAGGTTGCATGTTCATGTACAGCACATCTCTGACTGAAGAGTGAACCATCAGTAGATTATGGCAAATTCTGGACTGTTGAAGTATTTAAGTTGCTGGTCAAGAAGTACATCTGACAGATGAACTAGAAGCAAATTCAGAAACTTTTTCTGCTGCCACAATGTTACTCAAAATATTAAGGCAGCAACAGCACCATGGTCTTTATAGAGATGCAAGTTGCATTAACACCAAATAAAATATAATGGCTTAATACAAACCAGTGTTCACCAAGCATGCAGAAATGTATAGTCACAAAAAATCCCCCTAAGGAAGAAAGCGTCATTTAACACTCAAATGAATAGAGGTATTTATGGAAGTGTTTGTTGACAAACTCAGACATAAATTAGTGAAATTTTGATAGTAAATGCTATTGATCAGAACTAATTTCCTTTAAGTTCCATGCCTTAATCCTACAAAAGAATGCTTTCGTAAAAACATCTTAAGGAGCAGTGAGGAGAGTGCAGAATTCAGGGGCTGCTGTCTGAGAACTGGATGGTGTGGGTGAAGATTTTAATTTTTTGAAGAAGATCAAGCATGGGATGATGCCCACTGTACAAATATTTTGTAAATTAAGTGATTATAATGCTTTGTGAAATAGATAAAATGTGTCCTTATTTAATTTTTCCCAATATATTGGAGTTTTATCACTGTAGCAGGAATGGTCTCATTCCTAAACCAGAATATAGTTAAAGTTCAAGAATTTAATATTGCTTCCTTCCTTCTTTAATGTTTTATAATTTTGCTCTTCTCATCACCTACAATGTGCCTTGAATTGTCTTCTGTGTGTTTGAATTATCTATATTTGCTACCATATTTAAGTATGATAAGAAATTTTTCTTTATAATATGATAGTAAATTCTTTTTTTTTATTTATGTATTTGCTTCTACTGCTACTATTGGAATTATCCAAGTCTTCTTGTTTGACATTAGTCTGATTTCGGGTCTATATCATATAATCAAATGTCCTATTTAGCGAATGACTATTAGTCGAACACTTATAAGCGAAAACAATAAATAGCGAATGTTCATTTGATCAAAACATTTGCTGGGAAAAAGACCAGTCAGACATTACTGGGGATTTTCCCTCTTCCCCACTGTCATGCAATCTTCAAGTTGGTATATTTAGATAGGGGGTGTGGGGGGTGCAGCCCCCCCCCCCCACGATGAGTTTTGTTTGGTGATGTTTTCTACGGTTCGCTGGGTTGGCAAACTGGTTTTTTACCCAGTGAAACATTTCGGTTAAACAAACGTTCGCTATTTAGTGTTTTAACTTATAAGTGTTTGATTAATTGGTGTTCACTAAATAGGACATTCAGTGATATGATATAGATCCCTGATTTCTGACTGTATGTCCTAATATTTTATAACTTCATGTTTTTCAGTAGAAAAGACACTGCAGTTGCTTGGTGTAGATATTTCAAAAATGAATGCTAATTATTTTTTCAGATTTTTCTTCAATTACTATAGCATGTTTCTCCAAATGTTTAGGGTTTTTAATACCATAACAGGATGCCATTCCTAACTCAGGGTGCAATTAAAGTTTATGAAATTCCTACTGCTTCAGTTTTTGATGTTTGCCAACTAAATGTGCTTCTCACAGCACCAAAAATCTACCCAGAATTATCTCCTTCTATCTTTCATATGAAGTTAATTGTTTTTTTACAGTAAGGTCTCACTTAAGCAGCTGCCATGGGGATTGATAGATGCCAGTTAAGTGTATGTTCCGGTTGCTTGAGATATGCTTTGCGATTTTTGATTGTCTCTTATTCCAGCATACGAGACAATCAAAGATTGCAAAGCAGAGCCACTTTACTCAGTGCAGAACTGTGGGCTGTTCCGCATTGAGTAGAAGTGGTTCTGCTTTGCTATTTTTGATTGGCTCGTATGCCAGCATATGAGCCAATCAAAATGCCAGTTAAGAGTTCTGGCATATGAGCTTGAGTCCCAGATAAGTGGGATTTTGCTGTAGCATGTTTTAAGTATGCTCGAATATTGTTTCTACTAGTATTGGAGCTATCCTGGTATTTTTCCACAGTGCTCAAGTTCTGCTTGTACAGACTAGGATTTTATAACTTTATGCAATGCAGAAAGCAGAACACTGCAGTCTCTAGGTGTAGCCATTTCAACAGTTACTGCCACCTTTGTTCTTTTTCCCCCTTCACATTCAATATTACCTTTCATGCCTTTAATTTATTAGTTTTTGGTTTTGAATGATCCCATGAGATTAGTACTTCTTCATTTCAATTATTCTTTGTGGTTCATATTTCCAAAGCTGCTCAGCTACCTGTATGTTATAGTGTGTGCACAATCTCCACTGGAACAGTCTTGGCCATATCATTGTGCCTTACCACTCTGAGCCATAAGTGTATCATAACCAGCAACAAACATGAACAATTCTTTCTACTTCTGCACTATAGAACTTAACATTTAGAACATATAGAACTTAACATTTGTCTAAATATCCACGTTTTTCTGTAGATTTGTAATTAGTGGCATCCAGTGGTATGAACATTAACTTTAGGTGATTCTAACTGTTGATGTCACACCCCAATCCCATGTACTAAATGAGAAGAAAAAGAGATAATGATGTCAGTGCTGATGTGTATGTGTATTCTGAGCTGCCATTACTAATTTTTGTTGTTTTGGTTGTTATTAAATTTGATTTTCCATAGCCTTAGATGCATCAAATCCTGATCAACATGCAGCTGTTCCAGCAATTCTCTTTATATGCCAGCATAATTGTTTGTTTAACAGTTTTATTTATTTTCTTCTGTATCTTTATAGCCTTTTTTTTTATTTTTGGCACCTTTTTTTCTACTTGCCTTTTGTCCACTTCTGGTTTGATTTATATACGAACTCAGTTCCAAAACGCAGTTAGTCTGATCAAAGATATCATCTTAGACTCATTTTCTTCATGGTTTAGAACTTTCACTATAGTTGGATTTGATGATGTCAGCAAACAAGTAAGCAGTCCAACAACTGCAAACCTATACAGGGCCGGATCTAGCACAAGGCAAGCTAGGCAGCTGCCCAAATCCCACTACTGGCCAGATGGCCTGAAAAACATAATAAAAAAATTCCAGTTTGTTGCGTTTTCCTTCACCATCTTTAAATGAATATTTTTTTTAATTACATTTTTACTTTTCAGATTCCAGCAGCTGAACTTACTTAATTTACCTAATGACATTCAGCAATGGTGTCTATATTTGGGGTAGGTGGTTGGGGGCATTTTCCTTTTTTTTTTTTTTTTTTTTTTTTTTTTATTTTCCATCATTAATTTCTTTTTTTGACTTTGAATATAATATTGACCATTCACTTATCCTTCCTTACTTTAGACTTGTAAATCCCATCTCTTATCTTGTACCCTCTTCCACCCTATCTGTACCAAGTTAATGTGTTTGACTTTCCTGTTCCTCTCCAAAGCACTTCATAATGGAAAGGCTCAGTCAATCAGCACCACCAGCCCAGAGCCAGTAATGTTGTTAGTGGTACTGTTGTCTGCTGCCTGAGCTGACACTGAGGTGTCCAGTACCCAGAGGATTATGTGGATGTTGACTGCTGAACTAAGTCATCCCTCTGACCTGCCCCCTCCCCCCACAACAAATAATAATGTATGGAACTACATTTCAGGGATAGCTTGTAGACATTGCAGCCTGTTGCACATTCCTGCAGGCTGCAGATGTAAACTGTTTTATTATTATTGTTGCTATCATCATCATCACCATCATCACTTGTTTTTCTTTGCAGCAGAAGGGTAATCAAGCTTAATTAAAGATACCAGGCATAACCATAGGGTGACAAAGTGAATACCTCTCCACACACACTTTCCACAGACAAACTGGCTTTGCCGTCAGCTGAGATCTCATCTTCCAAAAACAACAAAAAATTAATTCATATACAGGAATGATGCTGTGACTCATGAGATTTTACATATTAGGTAATAGCATAGTTCTCAACGTTTCATCTCCTAAATCTGGAACACTACCCCTCATAATGTGATACAAATGAGCAAAATGCAGAACACTTATCGATGACTTATAACTTCATATAGGATGTGTATAGCATGGTCAAAATGTGTTTTATACTTATAAAAATCTTCTTTTAAAGAATGAATATGATTAAATATTAAATGCCACAAATATTATTTAGAGCATATCAGTGTGGAACATAGAGGAAAATAAACTTTTTAAGACTCAAAATAAGAAGACTTCATCATAATAAAATGCACTTGAGAGTTATGGCTGAAATCTTTAAGTTCGCAGACAATCCTGGATACCATATTAATACAATTATTTGAGGTCACTAAGTTTAAGGATGACCATATTTTCTCTATGAATTCTGGGTTGTAGTACATTCCATGTTAAAATTTATCTGTATGTTTACAACATGGCCTTTCCACTTGACTTCTTCAGATTAAAACAGGAATTATTCATACATTACTTCCTTTTATAGTCAGGCTAAGTCACATGTCATTAAAGCAAAATGCACCTAAAAATCACTGTTGTTTTAGTTGTTATTATACATAGCTAAATTTCACCTTATAAAATGCATTAAAACCATACTTCTTTATTTGCATATTGCATATAGCCCATCAGCCCCCATCTCAAAATTAAAATAAAGTGCAATCCAAAATACATTTCCACAAAAATAAATGATGTACTTAAAATAAGCATATGTTACTGTATTGCCACAGGAATATACATGTGTGCAACCCCCCAAAAAATAAAGTTCAGCTTTTAAATTTAAATGGCTGAAGAGAGAAGCTACATCATTCAGTCCAGGCGGGTTAGTGGCATCCACTCTAAGTTGTCACATGAATTCTTTGAATTCTACAAACTGCTGAATCCAGATCACAAGTTTAAATTTGTAGCCATTGATCAAGTAGTACCTGACAGTGGGGTGGGGGGGTTGTTTCTAGAATTCAATGATGATAGTTGAAGGATGTAAGGCTTTCAAATTTTTCTTGTTAAAAATAAACAGCTTACTGAGTTAATGGTAGGGTGGAATAGCATTGTTAAACCAAGATTCACCAATAAATATCCCTGTTTGGATTTTTATCCCAGAGAAAGTAATAATCCACATCATCCTCTATGACCCACGTAGCTCACAATTCTTACCTAGACCAACTAGACGTACTCACCTCCCAACCAAATACTCTTGTTTATGAGAGAATTTAACTACCTGTCTATAAACTGTGAAATGTACACTGCTCTAACTGATATGCACAATATTTCCTGGATTGTATAGACATAAACACCCTGGACTAGCTAGTGTGTACTCCAACCACAATATGAAACATACTGGACCAGTACTCACAACATGAGAAAGCGTTACAGACCTCCCCACATGATACGTCCTCATTGGTGTGGTTGGACCACAAAGCTATCTCCCTCAAAATAAAAATCAACCCATAAAACCTAACTAAACAGTTAGGATCTATTCAAAAGCAAACTACAGCATATTAAGTAAGAGTCTGTCAAAATTCACAGCTTCCCCAAACCTGGAGAATATAACTACCAATGGAGAATTATTCACAATAAACCTGTAAATGGCTGCGCAGAGGTTGACTGTCCTACCTACCAGAAGTAAGCCCAGATTTAACACTAAACACAGACTCTACTGATGGAATCCTTACCTTAATGGGGTATATAACAAAATACAAAAAGTCATGGCCAAAATCAAAAAGAGCAACTCTCACAGAGACAAGCGTTCTCTGATTCAACTAAAAAAGAAATTAAAAAGAGGTCTAATGAAGTCCAGTAAAGATAATTACAGGATTATGATAGCCTCCCAAGCTAAGGACAATTCTGCAGCTATATCAGGAACCTGAAATCATAACAACAGAACAGAAATGTAATTCTTCTTTTTTATAATTTCTACAAATGTTTATCATTTATAATAGCTTGAGGGAAAGAGACTTTTTAGTCATTCTTGGCATTACTAAAGTTTATGAAATTAATATTGATTCAGTCTTTGTTGTTTGTGAAGTATGCTTTCCTCAGCACCTACAATATGCCCAGATCTACCGTGTTCTGTAGTTCATATGGCATTATCTGTATCAGCAGCATATTTAAGTATGATTTAAATTATTTTCATTACTCCTGTTGCTCCTATTTTTACAACTACTATTGGAACTATCTTGATATCTTTAATCCACATTGCTCTAGCTATTACTGGCATATCCAAATATTTTATATATTTATGTCGCTCAGCACATAGGTCACTATAATGTCTATCTTTCTCTCTCTCTGTATATATATGTATATATATTTATATATATATATATATATATATATATATATATATATAGAGAGAGAGAGAGAGAGAGAGAGAGAAGGAGATTAATAAATAGATAATAGATTTTTTTTAATTTTTTTCTGTTTTTTTTTTTTTTTACTACTGGTATTGGATGATCGAACGTGATTCAGTATTAATTAATTTTTCAGTAGTTTATGTTTCTTCTCAGCTAACTGTATTGTTCTGTTCTCACAGCATTGTGCAATGTGTAGTACAGATAAACGGACAGCTTAACATTTTAAGAAAATCCAATAAGTGAAAGAGTCAGAGTTTCTTGTAGCCTTACTGAAACTCCTTAACTTTAACACTGTAAAACTGCAACACAATACAAATAGCAACATATCAGTATATAAACAACTATATACAGCAAATCTAAATGCAAAAGAACATACAAATTACTCACAGGTGATACAATTGCCAGGGCCTGAGGAAAGAAGGTTGGGTCTGTACTCCATAAGGGCTAGGAGTAAAAAGAAGCTGCTGCCTGACTGAGTTACATCACTTCCTGATAGTTCCTATAATGCTGTAAAACAAGTCATTCTGACTATCATAAAATAAAAGGCCACTAGATGGTAGCAAAAGAGCAATAAATGCTGAACCTTCTTCCCAGTTAGGGGCCGCCACAGCAGATCACCTGTCCGTTCATGATTGGCAGTGGAGTTTTTACGGTGTTGAGTTGCCAGTCCGGCGCCCAACCTTCCACAGAAGGCACACACACCTAGGGCCAATTTAGAGTGTCCAATCCTCCTACAGCATGTCTTTGGGATGAAACCGGAGCACCCAAGGAAACCCATGCGACCACAGGGAGGACATGCAGACTCTGCACAGAAGGCACCCCAGCAGAGGATCGAACCGGAGAACAGCTTGCTGTAAGGCGGCAGTGCTAACTGCTGCACCACCGTGGCCACCCAGCAATAAATGCTGAAACTATACAATTATAATAATAACTGCCCCTATATGCTCTGAAGGGCAAAATATGTATGTTACAGTGTTTGAGCAATCCTCAGTGTAACAGTCTTACCATGACTGTGCCTTTCAATGTACAGTCTCCCAGCCATGAGTACATCACAATTATCAACAAGATGTATAAAAGTTTCTAGTTAAGTACTACACAACTTACTTTTGGTGTTATCTTCTACTTTTCCTGTAGACTACAGACATTATTCCAAGTTAGGTCAAGCTGCATTATAATTCTTGGTGCATCGAAAAGCAGGACCATGGCACTCTCTAATTATCCATAAATAAGCTCCAGGTATTTTGTGGCTTCTTTTAGTCAAAGTTTCTAGTTAATGTTCCCAGAGTTACTCCAACTCAGTAAACTCCCTCTTATAAATAAATCTGTGATTGCTTAAGTCGTAAGTGATGGTTTAATAAAGATGTCTCTTGTTTAAAAAAGGGGCAGGGATAATTTTTGTAATGTTGCTTAGGTTATGTGATATATAGCATTATATGTAAAGTATAATGCTTGTTAATCTTAATTTAATACAATTTGATTACTTTTGAATGAATTTAAATTTGGCTATTTCACAAGTGATAATTCAATAAAAGTGTTAAAAAATACTCCCTCTTCATAACAGACTATTTTGGGTTACATACCTGTTTTAAGTGTACCTGAGAAATGATTCATGGTAAGCTCCACTTTTACAGATTTTTCTATGATGATATGTGGTGTATACACATCACCAATTTTTATCCTAAAATATAATGATTATTTTGCATATTAATACAGCACATCAAACAGCTTCCCAGTTGTGCCAGTGCCATAGTTTTCTTACTCTGTGTACTGCTCAGTGTGATGACTCAGCTATTCTCTGGTCATCTTTGTTCTTTCAATACATTCTCTGTTTTCTTTCCTTTTCTTCTACTGTTCTTATCATCTCTTTTATGTCTGTAGCATCCCTCCCTAGATTCCTCTTAGTTTCAAGGTGCCATTATTGAGAAATATCTTTCCATTTCGGTACTTCCTTCAAAAAGCTAGACTCTTTACTTTTTGTCTGTCTTCCGTCCAGTTCCAATATCTTCTCCCATGTCCTTCAGGCTCATGGGCTCATGATTCAAAATAACTGAGTTTGTGGTAATATTTGTGCTATACACACAAACACACATATATGCATTTATAGATTTTATATAGAGACAGATAAATATAGCGATCTCTCTCTCTCTCTCTATATATATATATATATATATATATATATATATATATGTGTGTGTGTGTGTGTGTGTGTGTGTGTGTGTACACACACACACACACACACACACACACACACATACAGGATCAATAAAAGTTCACTATTGTCTTCTTACATGAAGAACTGCTAAGTATAAACAGAACTCATTCAACTAAACAGTGTCAATCAAACCCATCAATGCCACCAAAAACACACAGGGTGGCATAGTGGCAGGCCTTCATGCACCAAAATGTGGGGGGACTGCCCCCACACTCCCTTAGATTTAAATATACCAACACATGTGTCCTTTTCCCCACTTCCTGACAATCTCAGAAAAGAATCACACCATGCCAAATCTAATTACTGTAAGTAATTAGAGTATAGCTATTTCACTGCTGCAATCCTATGAGCCATTAATCACTGATGAGAAGTTCATAGGTTCATAGGAGGTTACAAGGCTAGCAGCCCTAGAGCCTTTACAAGCTTAGCCATGTTAAACCTGAGTTGCCTCAATTGTTCTTAGTTAGATGGACATACTTTGCAGACCGAGTCTATGATAAACACCGACTACCATTGTTCATGAGGGGCATGTGTGTCATGTCTGAGGTGAATTGTTGGTCTCCCATCCATTCGTCCAGGCTGCACTTGAATAAGGTCAGTGAGAAGCTCTGGTTTCATGTAATTGGGAGTTTATTTCAGAGAAGCATCAATCTCTTAGAGATATATCTGTCTCTCCAGCATGTCCTGTTAATGTCACAGGCTAGGTTAAAATCCCTAGAGTGAGTGACTCTTGTCCCATTTGACTTGTGGATGTGCATCATACCATCAAGGCAGGGTCAGAGACTACCCTGTAGGCAAAGCACAAGTCGCCTCTCGGCAGACTATATGATGCAGAGTTCAGTGACAGGGTTTCAGTCTATCCACATAAATCATGGTTTAGAGTCCCTGTATTTTCTTAGTGAGAAACCTCTGTTGTCCCTCCAGCTGCTGCATGTGTCAGGTGAGGTAAATGCAGAAGGGAGCATTGTATTATTTATAGAAGGGAGTATCACATTAGATTTATATCATTATTTATCCATGGCAGCACCTATCACACCGGTGCTATTTGGCATCCCGAAACTACATAAAAACTTCCAAGACCCCCCTTTTAGGCCCATAATAGATGGACGGAACTCCATTACTTATTCCTGTGCTAAATGGGTGGATAACAAACTTAAAGAATTCCTCAGGACTGAGAGCCAGATATGTAAGGATTCATGGCATGTCCTGAAGAGTCTTAACAACATTCCCTTTCAAACTGAATTAATATTTGTGACAGCAGATGTCAAAAATTTATATACTGTTATCCCTCATGTAACAGGATTGGAGTGGGCACGGGAATTTTTAATACAAAAAAAGTGCCCAGGGAGTCAAGTAGACCTTATTATCTCTATTTTAGAGATTGTTTTGGCTAACAATTACTTCATGTTTGGTAAGGGCATATATTTACAAACTATAGTTTCGCCAACACCGTCATGGCCTTTTGGGAAAAGACATTTCTTTTTCCACATAAATTGTTCCAGGATACTATTATTAGATATACACGCTATCAGGATGACATCTTAATGATAGCAAATTGTGGGAGGGACAAAATAATTGAGTTAATAAGTGAAATGAATTCTTTTGCCTCTTTTCTTGAATTTACATACGAGATTGGAGAGGCATCTATTGACTTTCTTGATATTAACATCAGCAAGGATATGACAAAAAATACTTTTGTCACCAAAATATACCGAAAACCAACATATAGTAATTCCTTCCTACATTTTACAAGTTGTCACCCCTATTTTCAAAAGAAGGGGGTTGTAAAAGGTCAACTAATGTGTTCTACAGAGGAAGGTTTCAAAGAAGAATGTAGGACACTTTGGGAAATGTTTGAAAATAGGGGTTACCCCTACAAACTTTTGACCGCAGTGTTTTTAGAAATTAAAAATAAAAGGAAAGAAGGAACATTTGGGCCATTATATAATGGGGTACCCATTGATATGAATTATGAAAATCATGATATTAATATCAGTAATAGGGAGCCGGAAAATATGAACCAGGGCTGTAATAACAATAACAATAAAAATTACAGTGTTGGTTTCATAACACAGTTCAACTTGTATTCCCCACAAGTAAGAAATATTTTACAAAGTAACTGGGAATTACTAATGCAAGACAGGAAATTACATTCCCTATTGGGTTCAAAGTTGAATGTGGTTTATAAAAGAGCCCCTTCTATGAAAAATTTATTTGAGCACCCTATTAGACCTTACAAAATGAATAAAGGGATGTTCAAATGCGGGCGATGTAAATACTGTAAACATATACAAACAGGGTCCAACTTCATGATAAGGGGCTCTAGATACTACATTAATGGCAAATATAACTGTGAGACTCAAGGAGTTGTTTACCTTGCTAGATGCAAGGAATGTCCTGCTTATTATTTCGGTAAAACCGAAAGGCTGCTAAAGAATAGAATTTATGAGCATTTATATGCTATATCTAGAAGAAATTTATCCAATGCTCTAGCTAAGCATGTTATGGACAATGATTCTCACAGTTTTTTGTTTAATGTAGTAGAAAAAGTTGATAAAAACCCTAGAGGGGGCCCATGGTATTTGAAGTTGCAGGAATGTGAACTTTTATGGCAGTTGAAAACTAATGCCCATAACTATCCGGGCATTAATGATGCATGTTCTATTAAATGTTTACTTAATATTAAAGCTTTGGAGAGATAGTGATATATATTTTTTATATGCATGTGTATATGTATATTATTGTGACATTTTGCATATATATTTA
This sequence comes from Protopterus annectens, assembly GCF_019279795.1. Lineage (NCBI taxonomy): Eukaryota > Metazoa > Chordata > Ceratodontiformes > Protopteridae > Protopterus > Protopterus annectens. Next base: position 46,283,604 of record NC_056726.1, on the reverse strand, counting down.
AAGATTTAACAATTATATATTACATTTTATTGTATTTTTGTTAATAATACAACAGTTTGGCTAGTTGCATATTTGGAATCAAATTCGGTCTTGGATGTTATTCATTTAGATATAACAAAATATACCAAATAAATATAAAATGAATTTATTTTAAATTATATTTAGATAGTTAATAATTTTAAAATGAATTATATTTTATAATAACACAGTAAAATTAAGGTTGGATAGTGTTTGATTGTGATGAAATTTTTATACGAATATTTTTGTATTGATGTCACTTTTAAAAGTCAAGTTTTGTATGGTTGCTGCATTGTTGACTTAATTGGATAAATTAATTAATTTTCCAATTAACTGTGGGTTTGGTTTAAGCATTCAGTACTATAAAAATGTAAAGTGTTTTATTTTACTTTGTCTGAAGAAGTGCAAGCAGTGTCTTGCATGAAAGCGCTAACCAAGTAAAACATTTGGATTCATCTGACTGGCGTTATTTGTTTAGCCTCCGTTTATTTTTCTTTTCTGAGTTGGGAATTTTAACTTTGTTTATGGCAGAAGGGAGCATTGTACTTTAGTAAAGGTTGGGCTACAGAACCTCTCCCTATTTACATGGAGAAGACTCTACATCTTGTATTAGAGACAGTAGAGACTGTTGAAAGATACTAAGAATTTCCTTAAAGATTTGTACACTAACACCTGTACTTTGGATAGGAGAAAAGTGTAACTCTGGATGTAGCATCACTTTTTACTGTCATCCCAAATACATGGGGAATTGAAAATATGCGGTTGTTGTTGAACCATCACAATGTGTTTACTAGACTCAAGATATCAGTTAGCTGTACTCTCCTTAAATTGCTTTGGAAAATAATGTTTTTGTTTTTGGCAATCAATTTTATTTGCAAATGATAGGTGTAACTATGGCCACAGTTTGTGCCAATAGTTACACCAACCTTGTATTAGCACAGTGGGAGTGGGATAAAGTTTTGAAGGACAATGTATTCTGCACACGTGATTTATTATAACCATTTTATGATCATTTTTTCTTATGGGATGGTTCTCTAGAGTTGCTTCATGAGTTTGTTAATTTTTTACATACTATAACTTAATTTTTAAAATCTATGTTTAAAAGTTCTGCTTAGTCAATAGATTGTCTTGATGTTAGCATTACTAGAGATATGCTGGGTTGTTTTAAGACTTAATTGTTTAAGAAACCATGCAAAAAGAATTCATTTTTATACAAAGCAAGTATGTATGCATCCAAGACATGTTTCCAGGAATGTTATTAGAGGTCAGTCCCATGGGGTCAGGAGGCTTCATAATGATGATCTTTCCTCAGACCAAGCCTTCCTAGAGCTGGAGGCTCATTTTTTGAAAAGGGGCTATAAAGCACATATACTAGATGCTTGTATAGCAGAGGTATGGTCCGAAAGGATTACTAAAGCTAAAGCCTACTTTTCTGAAGCTTCCTCTCTAGAGCAAGATAGTGTTGATTTACAGTCAACTAACAGGGAAGTTAGGTTCTCACTTACTTACTCGAGTGATGTCAATATTATCTGTGATATCATTAAGAAGAGTTGGAATATTTTACATGCTTGTGATGAACTTAAAGAAGTAGTAAGTGAGATGCCAAAATTCTCCTTCAGGAATAATTGCTCACTGAAGAGATAGCTGTGCTATAGAATTCAGATTAATACACATCTGCCTGTTTCACAACGCAGGGGTACATTTCCCTGCCATAGTTGCAGTGCATTTTAATATAGTCATTCTGGCTATAGCTTTACTCATCTTACCTTGAACTTTTCAATTGAGTTTGCATTCTATGCACACTGTATTGCTAGATATTTAATTTAATATGCCTATTGCATTCATTGCAGTATGCTCTATATAGGCAAGACTAAATGTTGTTTAAAAGAGGATACTTGACCATGTTAATGATATTAGGAAAAGAAAGCTCAGTAATGCATTGGCCCAACACATCCATGATTTTGGTATGAACCGCGGGTTTACGTTTTTTGTTTTGGAAGTCCTCTGTGCAGATATTAGAGGGGTAACCTGAGGAATAAGACAGAACTTAAGGAACAGGGGTGGATTATACAATTACGAGCAGATAAATTTCCCGGCATTAATGGACATGTGGCTTTAAAACTGGCTCTAAAATCATGACCACTCCCCCATTGACGTTAGCAGTTTAACAGACATACTTGTAAACATGGTTGCAACTCATTTGTTATAATGTGTTTATACACACACACACACACATATATATATATATATATATATATAAAATATATATATAATATATAAATATATATATATATATATATGTATATATATATATATATATATATATAAAATATATATATAATATATAAATATATATAGAAACATAGATAATATATATATACGTGTGTGTGTGTCTGTGTGTGTGTGTGTGTGTGTGTGCGTGCGCATTTGTGTATGTATAGTTAAATTACATTCAAGTAATGTATCTTATGTGGGTTTTCCAGTTTTATTGCAGATTGTAGTCATTATTTTAAGTGTTTTTTGATGCTGATAAAATAAGAATGTGTGCATATATCTATGTTTAGAGGAGTTACTGCTAGGCAGGGTATTGCGTCACTGCTGTAATGGTTTTCATTGGATGTGGGAAATTTAGATGGACTGGTTTAATGCATTTTTATTAGGTCTGATGAAGTGGTCTGTGTTCCGTGAAATCACTCACTAGTCTTTTGTTCATTATTTTATTAAAGTTTATTATAGTCGTTTATGCAGTTGTGGTGATCGTAGACTTTGTTTTTGGTTCTACATATTTCTAGTGGTTTTTTCAATCTTTGCTCAGCAGTGTGACCATATCTAACTTCTGTAACATGTAGAATAGTTATCACATTCCTCACTTGTTTAACCTTTCTGTTTCCTACCCACCTATATGACAATTACTCTTCTACATATCTACATCTGCCTTCTATACTTAACCTCTTGTAAATAGTCACATCCTAACCACTTGAAAATCTTTAGTTTTTCAAGTTCCTCTTTCTCCCTCATTCCAAAATCATCTCCTAAGCTTACTCTGTGAATTTACAATAGAGTTCCTATACACAGAAAGTCCGCACTCTATGCATAGCGTAATGCTTTCACTTTTGTTTCAAACTGTATGCAATCCATACCATTTTTGCAGTACTATGTAATAAGTGAATTTTCTATTTTTATTGTTTTGATATTTTTCACTTTCTGCACTATTGTAGATACACACACACACACACACACACACACACACATATATATATATATATATATATATATATATATATATATATATATATATATATATATGTTGTTATCCATCTGTTACCACTGCTTTCTTATCTCCTTGCAATTATATAATTACTAATTTGTGTTTCAATTATTTTCCTTTGTATGTTTTGCATTGTTTGCAAAGTTTCTTTCTACTGTTTCTATTGTTGTCATTTTATGTATTGTTAATCACTATAGTTTGGAGCTTTTCTCTACGGGTCAGTAATGAAAAGGAGTCTTGCAGGTAGCTGGACTTTCCTGGTAAACAAAAACAATCAGTAAATAAATAAACTAATAAATGTAACCCATTGTTAATTACCTTTGCATATGCTCAGTGCAGAGGATTACAGCTATAACCTGCTAACTAGTTTCATCTCATGCTCCTGGATTTCATTTCTTCAGTTTCAGTTAGCATGCTGTGTGACTCTAAGCAAATCACTTAACCATATGGGTTACCACTGAAACCAGACATTTATGTATAGTTGTTTATTAACATAACAAAATATGGTGATTCCAGTTGCATGTATGATTGCATGGTTTCCCTAAACATTACTGGTATTTGCCAAAACCAGCTGATCAAATTGCATTTCCATTCTAAACAGCAGCAAGGTTTAATACCTCTGTGATTGATAAGTAGGGTTTCCATGAGCTGCCAATCTTATGTTGCTGTCCCATCCATTGAGGTACTCTAGAAAATGACATAACAGTACACACCTGTTCTATATACAGGACCATTTCTGTACACATAATGAATTCCTAGATATTACAACTTTGAAGTATTAGTTTAAGCCATTGGAATGTGAGGTGATGTTCAGCTAGGAAAACCTGTATTCACTGTAGCATTTCTATGGTAATCATTTGAAATGTCAGGACTAAATGGCCAGAAAATGACCTAACATATGCTTAGTATGAGATGGCCATTTCTTAGAACATTCTCTTTTCTCTGAGGCATGGCAATCTCAGAGTTAGTATATATAAGTTCAGGGGTGCAGGGGGGCTTCCCCCTGCAAAGAATAATTTTAAAGGAGAAGAGCAATGTTCGACATTTGCTGTTCTTGTGCATGTTTCAGTAAGGAGCACACTTGCATATTATATGAGAAAGTGTTAAGTGATAACACTCATAGTGATAAGTACAGAGATGGATGTTATAAGGAAAATAATCAGGAGGGACTTGAAATGTTTAGCTGGATAATTTCAAAATGTTTTGTCAGTAGGCCATTTATAATGCTGTTTCTGCATACTACCTGTGCCAATGAGATACTTCATTGACACCTCTCTGAGCAATGTTTGGAAGTGTAGCAGTGCCTTTACTGATGATAGCAGTGCATTTGAAAATGCCTCATGCTGATTCTTCTTCTGTGAGAGTTAGATCGGGCACTGTTTAGGATAGTCATCCCCTGAATGACCACTCCTACTGCAATATTAAGATAGGGAGATAAGCAAGTTCCGAAGGCTTTTATTAAGTAGTGGTAGCCCCCCATAATGAGAAATCTCACCTCTCAAATTATTCAAGATTGGAATACAACACTATAATGCTTTCTGTGTGGCAAATGTGTGCATACTTTAACACATGTACATTCATACATGTTAAGTCATACTATTTAAAATAGCAATACATTTTATTTAGCAAATTTGTAAATATCTGATATTTTTGTAAGAGTGCTGCACATCTTGTTAGAAAAGGCTACTGGTAAACATTTTGCAAATATAGTTAGAAAATCATACATGTCATAGTATCCCGTTATTTGCTTTATTAATTAATTCATTTATTTGTTTTACAAAAAAATTGTACAGTACAGATAATACCAGAATTACATTAATGACCCTGAGGCATTCAGGAATAATTTAAAGAGTGTTACACTTTGTTAGCTATTGGGGAGCCCCCTCAGTTACTGGTAACAGAAATGGATTACCAAAAACAGACAAGAAGTTGAGTAGTTACAAGTCTGGATATAATTTGCCACAGTTTGTGTGCATCTATATAATTTTGCAAGTATTTTCTGTGTTTTTGTGCACTTGTGTGTATACACTTGAATATGAATATTGCATGTGTGTGTGTGTGTGTGTGTGTGTGTGTGTGTGTGTGTGTGTGTGTGTCAGTGGTGGCTGGTGACTTCAAATTAAAGGGGGGCTGCAGGAGACAGCTGAATGGGTGTGGCTAATGGGAAGGGATGTGACCAACTAGAAAGGGGTGGAGCTATGCTCAAAACCACAACAACTGGAACTTTAATTAAATACGCTGCCCTGGGTGCTAAACCATCATTACGAGAGTCCAATCAAGACAAAATGAAGTGTAGAAGAAAAAAATATTTCAATGCATTGGCTGCATGACAACTTACTTAATATCTAGATGGAAACACAAAGGTTGTGAGGCATGAAAAAATAAATTGCTTTTATATATATGTATATGTATGTGTATGTAAAATATATATATATATATATATATATATATATATATATATATATATATATATATATATATGTATATGTATATGTATAGAATATATATATATATATATATATATATATATATATATATATGCGTGTGTATGTATATATATATATATATATATATATATATATATATATATTATATATATATATACACACACAAACACACACATTCAGACAGACAGACACACACACACACACACACACACACACACACACACACACACACACACACACACATAAAATATGTATATAGAGTATATGCCTCTGAGTATATACAGAGGGGGCGCACACAGACAAACACACACATGCACACACATACAAAATATGTATATAGAATATATACCTCTGTGTATATACAGAGGCACACACGCGGTGGTGGTGCTGCGGTGGCGTTGTTGCCTCACAGTGGGACGCTGTCCGGTTCGATTCTCAGCTGGAGCGTCTTCTGCGTGGAGACATGCGTGAATGGGCATACCTTCGTTGAAGACTGTGCGTCAGGCCTGGCAAGCTGGTACATAAAAACCAACTGCCAATCATTATCGGACCGGAGGTCCGCTGTGGCGACCCCTAACCGGGAAAAGCCGAAAGAAAGAAACAAACAAACAAACTGGAATGCCAGTCAAAATCAAGTATAAAAAAAAAACAAGCAGCATTCAGCTCAAACCACTTTTCCTTGCACTGCAGTTCTAATTATAATTTATATTCAGCTTTGTAAAATTACCAAGTAACATGCTGAAAGTAGCAATCTATGTGATACCCCTACTTGTAAAAATGTTTCTTATCCAAAAAAGACCTGTTGCCTGACAACAACTATCTACTTGTTTCATGGAGAACACATGATCAAAGTAAAAAATCAACAGCAAACAAGAAACAAGCTCAAGATAAATTGCTTAAAGGATTACTGCACAAGTTATGGACCACACATGATAGATTGGCATTCTGTTTAGTTTATGGGTAAAGCCTGCAAATATAACTGCAAGTCTCCAACAAATGTAATGAGCTTCTGAAAATACTGTAATCCTGTCCTTTATTACAAATACTGTCATATGCATTTCAATACCTAAGGCTTATATGTTATCTAGTTATGTAAATATTCTCTGCATGGCAACAATGAAAAGGCTTTCAATGTTGGTAATTCTTTAACAGTATACTTATTAAAGCTTACTTGCATCTTACAATCTCTGACAAGCTTACCTGATGGTCATTAAAGCATTGCTACTTTAATACAGAGCAACAGGGCACTGCAACAGTATGCATTTTCTGAATAATAAGAAGCATAAATCAACAGTATAAAAATATGACAGAAAACCAGAACATTCTGCAAAATCAAGGACAGATGAAAAGCCATGGTCATACTTGTGGTCTGCCTTGGATGGGGAAATACTCTGCACACTTACACTGCATAACTGCTCCTTGCCTTGCTTGGACACATCCAGAGCCACTACAATGGGGAGTGGAGTGCAACAAGTAGGTCACAGTTTGAAATGTCTCTGGTTGATGGTGATGGCTCTGACACATACCTCTCAGCCTCAGAGCAAGAAATCTGGACAAAGCCATACACAGAAGTGGGACACAGGCCCAGAAATCACACAAAGGAAACCAACGGCCTGTAAACTCCCGAAGGAAATACAACAGCAAAGCAGCTATACAAGCAGATAGGAGTTTACAGGCCGTTGGTTTCCTTTGTGTGGTTCCTGAAGTTTGTTCCGTATTTTTACACAGGCCCAGAAATAAAGACAATTTTTAAATATTGCTCTTATAAACTTAGAAAGATAATAGAATAGCAGTAGGTCTTGCATTAGTATGAATTTTTGAAGGGTATGAAATCTGAAACTCAAATGTCTGCCATTATTTTCTAACTTCAATCTTTAATGATTTGCTACTAATCTGCCAGAAAACCACAATTTTATGAAAAACAGACCAAATATGTTATGCAAAAATATAAAATTGCCACACAATACAGCTGGGAACCTGTCAAAGAAGGGACAGCTTTTTAAAATTAGTACTGTTAACTTGAGCAGCTGATAAAATAAGAGCATCTACATGCATTTCTGAAATAAAAGTAATCTATAACTCTGATCATTACAGTTATTTATAATTGTAAACCCTCCACGTTTTCTCCAAACTTGCCATTTTGCAGAGGGATTATTAGGGGGAGAGCAACATTTTGAGCCAAAATTGGAGACAGTTGAGAGGTTTGGATATTCCTAATTCTATAAAGTGATTTATTTGCACGTACCTCTCAACCTCTTAATGCAGTCAATCTGGATAAGGCCAAATATATTGGGAGAACATACAAACAGTACTAAAAAGACACTTGATAGAATAACAAGTTTTGCTTTAGCATGCATTTTCTGAAGGTTATGATGTCTGAAACTCAATTTCTGTCATTATTTAGTGACTTCATTCCTAAATGATTTGGCAAAAAAAACACAAATTTTATGAGGAACAAACCAAAAATAAGAAGCAAAAATCTATTAATTCTACAAAATTCTGGACAGTTGAGAGGAATAGTTCAGCCGGGGCTGTCTGAGTTTGCTGCCCTTCCCCCCTCACAAAATCATGGTCGAATGGAGCGTCCTCCCTGCAGCCATTCCAATGTCCCATTCCTTGGTTATTTTGCCCCATTTGCCATTGACACTGTAATGTGCATACTGCTTTACTTATGCAATGATATGGATTTCATTTGAAAGTTTTATTTTATATTTTACAGCATAAACCCTGATAGATCTCTGATAAACAAAGCAATGCAGTCTCACAATGAAAATAAACTTAGCATTAAAGCTTCTCTGCTCTTGAAATTCACATTCATTGAAACAGCATTGAAACCCACATTCAAAGAAAATACATTTTGCAAGGGGCAGATAAAGATTAATTTTGGCTGTTTTCAAATCATAGGCCCCTTGAACACGAAACATACACATGCTCTTTGATACACATTCCTGACTATTAAATTATATTCCTTGTACAATACAGTACAGTTGTTAGAGAGCATTTTAAATTTATTGTTTTGAACATTTTTCCAGTAAACAATGAAACAAAATGCATGCACCAGTAATGACAAAACTGCCCAATTCAGAATATTTCCATCATAAAAGTCTACTCAAGCTTCTACAGTCTACCAGTATCAGTAAATATGCACGATCTCTGAGGAAGTAAAAGTCATCTAAATAATTCCACATTAAAGAAATCTGTTAACTAATGAAGAGATTACTGCTAGCAAACAACTTTATATGTCATTGTTTCATCTACAAATAAAGTGCCTGTTGCCCTTGAGGAACAAATTACCTATGTTTTATTAAAAAATTATAATGCTAGTAATATCACAATAGGGAATGGATGGCAAACTGATAACAAGTTCATAGTTACTAGGTATTTTTGCCAAAGAGGACAGCAGCATCCATCCCCTTTACAACAGAGTACAGTGTCAGCAATGGATCTACCTACTGTGGGAGTAGAACCCACAGCCTTCTGCATCAAAAGCAAGTACACTACCTGTTGTGCTATTTACAATGCAAGCAGACTCGGCATAAGCAGCACTAAACTTTTGTTCCCCTGCAGGTCTCAGATCCTTGTAAAATCTACTCGACATAGCTGTATCTCTGAACTTTGCAGCACAAGAAATATGGAAAAAGCCAAAATTTCTTGGGGTGGACAAAAGCCCAAAAACCAGGGACACATTTTAAACATTGCTTGTATAATGTTGGAAAGTTGCTAGAATAAAGTGCTGTGTTACCACCATACATTTCACTGTCAAGTATTGAACCCAGGTCCCTGTGCAAAACAGAAAGAGCAGCATACCACTATGCCAAATCATCTATTTTTATGAAAGAAAGGAAGACTGAAACTTAAATGGCTAACATTTAGTGAATTCAGTTCTCACCATAGCTGTCAACATCTTAGCACAAAACACCTGAACAAAGCCAATAATGGGGGAATACAGTCCAAAAAATAGGGACAAATATCCACTGAGGACACCAGAGCAAACCCACACAAACACAGGGAGGACATGCAGACTCAACACAGAAGGAACCCCAGCCAAGAATCAAACCAGACCTGGTTCAAGGCTCCAGAGAGCACCCCTGCACTACCAGTCTATAACTCATACCACACTTTTCAGCCATGTAACCTGGACCGGAACACCAAAGGCGGAGGTGTGTCCATATTCATTAAGGATATCCACACCTCCAGGCTAGTTGCTCAGCATAATACAGCCAAGGTTATACAAGTGCAACTAACTCTGGGCAAAACTGCAATCCAAATTGTAGCTTGCTACAGATCACCCACCATGTCCCAGGATTCCCACTCCTCTTTTCTTGATGTACTGGAAAATATTAGGGTTCAACCAAACACCCTAATAATGGGCGATTCCAACTACCCCACCATTAACTGGGAAAACTACTCATGTACCAACTCCTATGCTTAACCCTTTCTGGAATTCATAAACTCCAATGCCCTGGATCAACTTATCCACACCCCCACCAGGGGCAACACTATCCTAGATCTAGTCATTACCAACATGAGTGACTAGTGTTCCACACCTGAAGTCAATGCCTCATTGGTCTGATCCGACCATAAGCTAATTACCCTAGAAATCCACATCCTGCCCCCAACCCTCATTAAGGAAACCATGGTATAAAATTTCTACAAAACCAACTTCATGCTTCTTAAGACAGAAGTGGTGAACTTCATGACACCCATGCAGATGGACAGTACAGTTATGACTACTGAATCCTACACAATTGCACTTTATAAGCACTTACATGAGTGCATGGATCATGCTATCCCAAACAGAACCAAGACACTATCCTCCAAAAAATGGAAGCCAGTCTGGTGGTCCCCTGCCATAAACAAACTGTACAACAGAAGGAAGAAGCTATTGCAATAGAGAGTAAAATCCCATGAGTGGAGGAGCTCCCTAGTCAGCCACAGTAAGAAGCTGTGATCCCTGATAATATATTTTAAAGATAGTTATGAAAACAAAATTGCCACTGATTCTAAAGACAACCACAAAGCATTCTATAGCTATGTCAAGAATCTCAATGGCAACACTCAGATCTGCTCTGAGTTACAGCACAATGGCACTAAATATACAGACCCAACTGATATTGCCAACATCCTGGCAGATAGGTTCAGTGCTAACTTTACCCACCTCTCACCCCCTAAAGAGCCCATCTCTATACCGGAAGAATGCTAAGTTCCTGTAATCATGGTTGCACAGGTAAAAACCACACCCTCCAAAGCCAAGAACACAGCATCCATGGGACCAGACAACATCCCAGGCTACATTCTTCACAAACTACAGAATGAACTGGCACCCCACCTAAGTACTATGTTCAATCATAGCCTCACCTCAGGCTTTGTGCCTGCTGATTGGTGCACAGCGATGGTTATCCCACTCCAAAGGGGGAGCAACCACGGATCCCGTGAACTACTGCCCCATTAGCCTGATGAGCCTGGTCTGCAAGGAAATGGAATGTATCATCATGGAACTTATAAACAAAGACATTGGTAATCTCCAAACTCTGTACTCCACCCAGTTTGGGTTTGTTAAAGGCAGATCATGTCTCCTAAACCTGATAGACATCTTTGAAGCAGTCTTCAAAGCCATAGACAAGGGTAAGGTGGTTCACACAGCCTATCTAGATCTTGCCAAGGCTTTCAACACCATCCCCCACTCTGGAATTATAGATAAACTCACTAAACTAGGTATAAATCCCTATGTCACAAGATGGTTTGCTAACTGGCTCACTGACAGAACCCACGCTGTGAAAGTAGCAGACTCCAAATCCGACTTCAGACCAGTGACAAGTGGAGTACCACAGGGTTCAGTCCTGGGTCCTCTCCTGTTTGGTATCTACTTCTCTGAAGTACAGGCTAACACAGAAGGTCTTTGGCTAACAAAGTTCGCAGATGACTGCAAACTAGGAGCCATAATTGAAACTCCTAACGATGTGGACATCCTACAAAAGAGCCTCACTAAGACAGATGCCTGGTGTCAAAGCCATGGCCTCAAGCTCAATGCCAAAAAGTGCATTATCATCCCCTTTGGTAAAAACTCTGTACCCATGAACTACAACATAGGCGGTAGTATACTTAACACCAAAAGTGTGATAAGAGACCTTGGGACACAGGCGGACAGTAGTCTCTCCTTTGATAATCACATCACCACAGTAGTCAGGAAATCCTTCTACGTGGCACACCTCATCACAAAAGGTTTTTCATCCAGAAAAAAAGAGGTCTTTGTTCCCCTCTACTCATCACTCATTAGACCCATTATAGAGTACAACACCCCTTTTGGTATGTACCTCACAAGAAATCTACAACAACTGGAAAGGCTGCAGAAATACCTCACAAAGGGGATTACCGGTCTCAAACAGATGCCCTATGCAGACCATCTCAAAAAACTTCAGCTTTACTCCATCGCATATTGCCTACTCAGAGGTGATCTCTGCCTAACATACAAAGCTATGTCAAACCCAAAGCTGTTGGACATGCTCCACTTAAAGAAATCCCAATCCCTCTGAGCTACACACTCTGGGGACCTAAACCTTGTCACCACAATAAATAGAACATGCCGGAGGGATAGATTCCTGTCCAAGAGACTTCCCATACTCTGGAATAAACTACCTATCTATATCGAACAAAGCTCCTCATTAGCACTCTTCAATAAAAATCTTGATGATTGAATGGGAAATAGGAAATTCACTCCTGGGATCACCTCTGTGGCTCTGCTTGACAGTGGAACAGGAAAATAATTTTCTTGGGTGGCAAAAGCCAGGGTACCTTTTTGGCTGGGCTTGTATAGGCCCCAGGGCCGATAGCCTAATACCTACCTATGAACCTATGAACCTATGAAGTGCCCAACTTATCAATCAACTGCACAGCCACTACCCTGCCCTACATCCCCAATACTCAATAACCAGGCACCACTGTATCCCACTGCAAGTCAACTGTACCCATCAAAGGAACATACTGCAACAAGTAATTTTATGACACCAGCAGCAGTAATTGCAGCTGAGAGGTAAACATTGAAACAACTGGGTTACTTCATGCTTTCCAATCAAATCCAACCAGACTGTGTGGGTCAAGATAACTTAAATCACAAAACAGTCTTGGGAGCATTTCTGTAAACAAGAACTACAAAGATATCCCTGTGCAATCACACAAATGTAATTTATGCAGAAACCTATGCCTCTGTTAGAGAGCACCCTGTGCTCCTTTGCTGTACACACAGCTATAACTGCAGCATGACCCAGCAAGGAAAATTATCAGAACACTCCATCATAGTGATCCAATGATCAGGGACAAATTCCAACAGTATCAGGGACAAATCCAGAGAAAATCAAGGGCACTTAAAATATTAGTACTATTAACTTGAGACATTGACAAGTTTATAATTCGTAATGATTTTCATATTGTAAGCGTAATTCACCACATATCCTGCAAATGACAATAATTTTATGAGGGATTAATAGAGGCAAAGCTAAAACAGAGTCAAAGTGAGGTACATCCCTGCTCATCCAGCAACACCAGGGGCAAAATCAGGGACAAAATCAGGGACAACTGAAAGGTATGGCACATGCATGATGGTATCAACTTACAACGCCTGTGTGGCAAGCAAATTCTCCTCATGCGCACATTGCAACCACAGCAAACAATTTCATATTTCCCAATGCTGGAGGCTTAAACACACTGCCTGCAAACTTCTCAGGAAACACATTAATGCAAAATGGCACACACAACCTGAACTGTGACCACAAGTGCAAAGGATTCTAAGCACGTTAGTGAAGTCTATGAAAGAGATACTCATTGAAACTCCAACACCCCACAACCGCCATCCTACCCAAGTTTTGACACCCTAGCATTCCCTCATCTTTAAGAGTAATGTTAAAAATGAAACTTTATCTGCACTCTCCTGCTAACCTTTGCCTTGCCCTCAACCTCTCAGAGAAAGTGATGGAAGAATTGAATGGCTCCATCCCTTCCCTAAGCCCCTAGGTTAACTAGCTTGGAGGAATGATATCAAAAGTGTTGTGCTAACCACTTCACATTTCATACATACAGGCTGTGCAACACCCTCCCAATGACCCCTAAACAAAGAAAGGATTCAAACCCATTATCTTGTTTCTATGAGGCAAGCACCTTAACACTAACCCCCCCCCCAATATCTACATTAAACCACTCTCAGATCAGGGAACTTGAGGTAAAACCTACAGCCACATCAGGGCAGCAGTGTCCGCCTACTGCAATAAAGCATTAAAAATGCATGCCAACCATACATCCCAACTTCCAAGAGTGAAATATCTGGACAAAGCTATAAATAAAAGTTAGACAAGGGCCCAGAATAGGGACTTTTTTATAATTATTGCTCTTACAAACCTAGCAATTCAAGAGGTATTCACTGTTGTACTGAGTCCTCTAATAGACCAAACTGGCTGTTGACATTCTCTAAGCTCACAGTCCAATGACCCTGCTGCACTGATGAAAGCCTACCATGCCATTGATATCTAACTGTACCATGCCATTGATATCTAATTGTACCATACCACTGATATCTGACTGTACCATGCCATTGATATCTAACTGTACCATGCAATTGATATCTAACTGTACCACCATTGATATCTAACTGTACCATACCATTGATATCTAACTGTACCATGGAATTGATATCTATCTGTACTATACCATTGCTATCTAACTGTACCAACATAGATATCTAACTGTACCATACCATACCACTGATATCTAACTGAAGCATGCCATTGATATATAACTGTACCATGCCATTGATATATAACTGTGCCACCATTGATATCTAACTATACCATACCATTGATATCTAACTGTACCATCATTGATATCTAACTGTACCATACCATTGATATCTACCTGTACCATGCCATTGATATCTAACTGTACCATGCCACTGATATCTAACTGTGCCACCATTGATATCTAACTGTACCATGCCATTGAAATCTAAATGTACCATACCATCGATATCTAACTGTACCATGCAATTGATATCTAACTGTACCATACCACTGATGTCTAACTGTACCATGCCATTGAAATCTAATGTTACCACCATTGATATCTAACTGTACCATGCAATTGATATCTAGCTGTACCATGCCATTAATATCTAACTGTTCCATGCCATTGATATCTAACTGTACCATACCATTGATATTCAACTGTACCGTGCCATCGGTATCTAACTGTACCATACCATTGATATCTAACTGTACCATGCCATTGATATCTAACTGTACCATGCCATTGATATCTAACTGTACCACCATTGATATCTAACTGTACCATGCCATTAATATCTAACTGTACCATGCAATTGATATCTAACTGTACTATACCATTGATATCTAACTGTACCATGCCATTGATATCTAACTGTACCACCATTGATATCTAACTGTACCATACCATACCACTGATATCTAACTGTACCATGCCATTGATATATAACTGTACCATGCCATTGATATCTAACTGTACCATGCCAGTGATATCTAACTGTACCACCATTGATATCTAACTGTACCATGCCATTGATATCTAACTGTACCATGCCTTTGATATCTAATTGTATCATGCCATTGATAGTTAACTTTACCATACCATTGATATCTAACTGTATCATGCCATTGATATCTAACTGTACCACTATTGATATCTAACTGTATCACGCCATTGATATCTAACTGTACCATGCCATTGATATCTAACTGTACCATACCACACCATTGATATCTAATTGTACCATACCATTGATATCTAACTGTACCATACCACACCATTGATATCTAATTGTACCATACCATTGATATCTAATTGTATCACGCCATTTATATCTAACTGTATCATGCCATTGATATCTAACTGTACCACCATTGATATCTAGCTGTACCATGCTATTGATAACTAACTGTACCATACCAATGATATCTAACTGTACCATGCCAGTGATATCTAACTGTGCCATGCCATTGATATCTAATTGTACCACCATTGATATCTAACTGTACCATACCATTGATATCTAACTGTACTATACCATTGATATCTAACTGTACCATACCATACCACTGATATCTAACTGAAGCATGCCATTGATATATAACTGCACCATGCCATTGATATCTAACTGTACCACCATTGACATCTAACTGTACCATACCATTGATATCTAACTTTACCACACCATTGATATCTAACTGTACCACCGTTGATATCTAACTGTACCATGCCATTGATATCTAACTGTACCATGCCATTGATATATAACTGTACCATGCTATTGAAATCTAACTATACCATACCATGCAACTGATATCTAACTGAAGCATACCATTGATATATAACTGCACCATGCCATTGATATCTAACTGTACCACCATTGACATCTAACTGTGCCATACCATTGATATCTAACTTTACCACACCATTGATATCTAACTGTACCAACATTGATATCTAACTGTACCATACCATTGATATCTACCTGTACCATGCCATTGATATCTAACTGTACCATGCCATTGATATCTAACTGTACCATACCATTGATATTTAACTGTACTATACCATTGATATCTAATTGTACATATCTAACTGTACCATACCATTGATATCTACCTGTACTATACCATTGATATCTAATTGTACTATACCATTGATATCTAACTGTACCATACCATACCACTGATATCTAACTGAAGCATGCCATTGATATATAACTGTACCATGCCATTGATATCTAACTGTACCACCATTGACATCTAACTTTACCATACCATTGATATCTAACTGTACCATACCATTGATATCTAACTGTACTATACCATTGATATCTAGCTGTACAATACTATTGATATCTAACTGTACCATACCATACCATTGATATCTAACTGAAGCATGCCATTGATATATAACTGTACCATGCCATTGATATCTAACTGTACCACCATTGATATCTAACTGTACCATACCATTGATATCTAACTGTACCATACCATTGACATCTAACTGTACCATGCAATTGATGTCTAACTGTACCATACCATTGATATCTAACTGTACCACCATTGATATCTAACTATACCATACCATACAACTGATATCTAACTGTACCATGCCATTGATATATAACTGTACCATGCCATTGATATCTAACTGTACCATGTCAGTGATATCTAACTGTACCACCATTGATATTTAACTGTACCATGCCATTGATATCTAACTGCACCATGCCATTGATATCTAACTGTACCATACCATTGATATCTAACTGTATTGTGCCATTGATATCTAACTGTACCATACCATTGATATCTTACTGTACCAAGCCATTGATATCTAACTGTACCATACCATTAATATCTAACTGTATCACCATTGATATCTAACTGTATCATGCCATTGATATCTAACTGTACCATACCATTGATATCTAATTGTACCATGCAACTGATATCTAACTGTACCATACCACTGATATCTAACTGTAGCATGCAACTGATATCTAGCTGTACCATGCCATAGACATCTAACTGTACCATACCATTGATATCTAACTGTACCATGCCATTGATATCTAACTGTACCATGCCTTTGATATCTAACTGTACCACCATTGATAACTAACTGTACCATGCAATTGATATCTAACTGTACCATACCATTGATATCTAACACTACCATGCCATTGATATCTAACTGTACCACTATTGATATCTAACTGTACCATACCATTGATATCTAACTGTACCATGCCATTGATATCTAACTGTACCATGCCATTGACATCTAACTGTACCACCATTGATATCTAACTGTATAATGCCATTGATATCTTACTGTACCATGCCATTGATATCTAACTGTACCACCATTGATATCTAACTGTACCACCATTGATATCTAACTGTACCATGCCATTGATATCTAACTGTACCATGCCATTGACATCTAACTGTAACACCATTGATATCTAACTGTATAATGCCATTGATATCCTACTGTACCATGCCATTGATATCTAACTGTACCACCATTGATATCTAACTATACCATACCATTGATATCTAACTTTACCACACCATTGATATCTAACTGTACCATCGTTGATATCTAACTGTACCATACCATTGATATCTAACTGTACCATGCCACTGATATCTAACTGTGCCACCATTGATATCTAACTGTACCATGCCATTGAAATCTAACTGTACCATACCATCGATATCTAACTGTACCATGCAATTGATATCTAACTGTACCATACCACTGATGTCTAATTGTACCATGCCATTGACATCTAATTTTACCACCATTGATATCTAACTGTACCATGCAATTGATATCTAGCTGTACCATGCCATTAATATCTAACTGTACCATGCCACTGATATCTAACTGTACCATACCATTGATATCTAACTGTACCATGCAATTGATATCTAACTGTACTGTACCATTGACATCTAACTGTACCACCATTGATATCTAACTGTACCATACCATACCACTGATATCTAACTGTACCATGCATTGGTATCTAACTGTACCATGCCAGTGATATCTAACTGTGCCACCATTGATATCTAACTGTACCATGCCATTGATATCTAACTGTACCACGCCTTTGTTATCTAATTGTATCATGCCATTGATAGTTAACTTTACCATACCATTGATATCTAACTGTATCACGCCATTGATATCTAACTGTACCATGCCATTGATATCTAACAGTACCATGCCATTGATATCTAACTGTACTACTATTGATATCTAACTGTATCACGCCATTGATATCTAACTGCACCATGCCATTGATATCTAACTGCACCATGCCAGTGATATCTAACTGTACCACCATTGATATCTAACTGTACCATACCATTGATATCCAACTGTACCATGCCACTGATATCTAACTGTGCCACCATTAATATCTAACTGTACCATGCCATTGAAATCTAACTGTACCATACCATCAATATCTAACTGTACCATGCAATTGATATCTAACTGTACCATACCACTGATGTCTAACTGTACCATGCCATTGACATCTAATTTTACCACCATTGATATCTAACTGTACCATGCAATTGATATCTAGCTGTACCATGCCATTAATATCTAACTGTTCCGAGCCATTGATATCTAACTGTACCATGCCACTGATATCTAACTGTACCATACCATTGATATCTAACTGTACCATGCAATTGATATCTAACTGTACTATACCATTGATATCTAACTGTACCACCATTGATATCTAACTGTACCATACCATACCACTGATATCTAACTGTACCATGCCATTGATATATAACTGTACCATGCCATTGATATCTAACTGTACCATGCCAGTGATATCTAACTGTACCACCATTGATATCTAACTGTACCATGCCATTGATATCTAACTGTACCATGCCTTTGATATCTAATTGTATCATGCCATTGATAGTTAACTTTACCATACCATTGATATCTAACTGTATCACACCATTGATATCTAACTGTACCATGCCATTGATATCTAACAGTACCATGCCATTGATATCTAACTGTACCACTATTGATATCTAACTGTATCACACCATTGATATCTAACTGTACCATGCCATTGATATCTAACAGTACCATGCCATTGATATCTAACTGTGCCACTATTGATATCTAACTGTACCATGCTATTGATAACTAACTGTACCATACCAATGATATCTAACTGTACCATGCCATTGATATCTAACTGTACCATGCCATTGATATCTAATTGTACTACCATTGACATCTAACTGTACCATACCATTGATATCTAACTGTACTATACCATTGATATCTAACTGTACCATACCATACCACTGATATCTAACTGAAGCATGCCATTGATATATAACTGCACCATGCCATTGATATCTAACTGTACCACCACTGATATCTAACTGTACCATACCAATGATATCTAACTGTACCATACCATTGATATCTAACTGTACCATACCATTGACATCTAACAGTACCATGCAATTGATGTCTAACTGTACCATACCATTGATATCTAACTGTACCACCATTGATATCTAACTATACCATACCATACAACTGATATCTAACTGTACCATGCCATTGATATCTAACTGTACCACCATTGATATCTAACTGTACCATGCCATTGATATCTAACTGCACCACGCCTTTGATATCTAACTGTACCATACCATTGATATCTAACTGTACCACCATTGATATCTAACTATACCATATCATACAACTGATATCTAACTGTATCATGCCATTGATATCTAACTGTACCATACCATTGATATCTAATTGTACCATGCGACTGATATCTAACTGTACCATACCACTGATATCTAACTGTAGCATGCAACTGATATCTAGCTGTACCATGCCATAGACATCTAACTGTACCATACCATTGATATCTAACTGTACCATGCCATTGATATCTAACTGTACCATGCCTTTGATATCTAACTGTACCACCATTGATAACTAACTGTACCATGCAATTGATATCTAACTGTACCATACCATTGATATCTAACACTACCATGCCATTGATATCTAACTGTACCACTATTGATATCTAACTGTACCATACCATTGATATCTAACTGTACCATGCCATTGATATCTAACTGTACCATGCCACTGATATTTAACTGTACCATACCACTGATATGTAACTGTACCATACCATTGAAATCTAACAGCACCATGCCATTCATATCTAACTGTACCATGCCATTGATATCTAACTGTACCACCATTGATATTTAACTATACCATGCCATTGATATCTAACTGTTCCATACCATTGATATCTAACTGTACCACTATTGATATCTAACTGTACTATACCATTGACATCTAACTGTACCATGCCATTGATATCTAACTGTACCATACCATTGATATCTAACTGTACCATACCATTGATATCTAACTGTACCATACCATTGATATCTAACTGTATCATGCCATTTATATCTAACTGTACCATACCATTGATATCCAACTGTACCATACCACTGATATCTAACTGTACCACCACTGATATTTAACTGTACCATGCCATTGATATCTAACTGTACCACTATTGATATCTAACTGTACTATACCATTGATATCTAACTGTACCATGCCATTCATATCTAACTGTACCATATCATTGATATCTAACTGTATCTAACTGTACCATGTCATTGATATCTAACTGTACCATACCATTGATATCTAACTGTACCACCATTGATATCTAACGGTACCATGCCATCGATATCTAACTGTTCCATACCATTGATATCTAACTGTACCACCATTGATATTTAACTGTACCATGCCATTGATATCTAACTGTTCCATACCATTGATATCTAACTGTACCACCATTGATATCTAACTGTACCATGCCATTGATATCTAACTGTACCATACCATTGATATCTAACTGTACCATGCCATTGATATCTAACTGTACTATACCACTGATATCTAACTGTACCATGCCATTGATATCTAATTATGCCATGCCATCGATATCTAACTGTACCACCATTGATATCTAACTGTACCATGCCATTGATATCTAACTGTACCATACCATTGATATCTAACCATACCATGGCATTGATAAATAACTGTACCATGCCATTGATATCTAACTGTACCATACCATTGATATCTAACCATACCATGGCATTGATAAATAATTGTACCATACCATTGATATCTAACTGTACCATGGCATTGATAAATAACTGTACCACACCATTGATATCTAACTTTACCGTGCCATTGGTATCTAACTATACCATACCATTGATATCTAACTGTACCATACCATTGATATCTAACTGTACCATGCCACTGATATCTAACTGTACCATACCATTGATATCTAACTGCACCATGCCATTGATATCTAACTGTACCATACCACTGATATCTAACTGCACCATGCCATTGATATCTAACTGTACCATACCACACCATAGATATCTAATTGTACCATACCATTGATATCTAACTTTACCTTGGCATTTCTAAATAACTGTTCCATACCACTGATATCTAACTGTACCATGCCATTGGTATCTAACTGTACCATGCCATTGGTATCTAACTGTACCATACCATTGATATATAACTAAACCATACCATTGATATCTAACTGTACCATGCCATGGTATCTAACTGCACCATACCATTGATATCTAACTGTACCATACCATTGATATCTAACTGTACCATATCAGTGATATCTAACTGTACCATATCATTGATATCTAACTGTAGCATGCCACTGATATCTAACTGTAGCATGCCATTGATATCTAACTGTACCATGCCATTGATATCTAACTGTTCACACCACAACTGAGTAAGCAACAAGTATCACCCACAGCTGCTCATGAGCCTTCGAATGGATTCCACATTGCCATGCTGGAGTACAGAGTCCTTAACTGATGTCATAATGAGATATATCAGGCAGTACGTCCCCACCGCTTCAGCTACAGCTTCTCAAATGAATTACCCAAAAGAATAGGGACAGACCTAAATACTGTGCCCACAAACATGCCCCCAAAGGTCACTAGATAGCAGGATTTGTCCCACGCATGCATCATTCTGAATTTCAATCTCAAACACAAACGTCTATCCTCATTTATTAACCACAAATCTTAGATGATTTCAAAAGAGGGAGATCAGAAATATGAGGTAGAAATGTGGACATAACTTTTTCCAACCTCTCTTCCCTTCCTGTGAAAAGCTGTACTATTAAAAGGTATGCCCCCCCTCCACTGACAATTTGCACTGCACCGCACATGCGCAACAGAAGCCATTACTCTCCTTTACTCAGAACCCACAAAAAGCCACTCACAGCTTCAGCCGAGGGAGCACGTCAACATGACCATGGCAATGAGAGAAAAAACAACACATGCCAAAAATGGGAGAGCCAAATAAGCACCTGCTTTGACCACTGCACTGAGAAACCCGGTGACCGAGCCACACAATCAAAACCACTTCTCACCAAGCCTCCAAACACCATGACATCAAGCAATCCCAGCGGCACAGGTCCAGGACACCAAAAGGGAAAATGTGGCTGACCATCTCCTGTCTATCCTCTCAGTTTTACATAAATATATATATATATATTTTTTTTTCTTTTTTTTAATGGAGTTAAAGGAATATCCACTAACTGGTAACCCCCATAACAATGATACTGTGAAGACGTTCCCTTCTGTCAAAGTCTAAAAGCACCTTGTAACAAAAGAACACAAACAACCCAGACATGGCCAGCTCAATGATATTCATTCCACCACCATCACTGCTCAAAAGGCTCTGTTGCCATAGCCAACCATAGCAAGAATGGGGAAAGAGAGAAGAAGGAAAGAAAGAAAGAAAAAATTAACTACACAAACCACCTGCCCCCAGCCAACTCAACAACCTACAGTAACCCAAGGCCTACCTGCTCACTAGGAATGCCTACAGGTCATTATGGACATGAACTCACCTTAGCAAGTTCACACCAAAATGTGATTCCTTACCCAGTAACACTTGCATAGACCTCTTAAGCCCCTCCCTACCCTTACCTCATTTCCTCTCAGTCATCCGTCATTCCCATTTAACCTCTTCACTGCCCCCTACCCTCTTAATTCCTACTACTATATTTATCTAACCTCCTTCTGAAGATGTCACTGGACAAATTGTTTTGTTACCAAACCTCATTTATACAGTTATAAGGGGGGTTAACCACTTCATGTCCTGCAGTACAAAGTAGGGCTGAGACATCAATCTGCCATCTGCTAAATACACCATATAGGATGAATTTTAAATCATTGTTCCTGTCAAATTCTCCCACATGGGTATGTCCAGGTTACCTGAGTCTATTTGTTCACTTGCACATTCTATCAGTATCTTCCCTACTAATCGCTTGACTCCCCCAGGGTAAGCATTCCATTTTCCTGCCATGTACATTCCCATGTAATAGAAACCATCTCTGCTGCCTCAATGTATATTTCATTCTCTGAGCCATTAGTGCAGGTAAAGACATTGTCAGCTAGTTATCACCTACAATAGGTTGCAAACTTAGCTGATGTGCATCCTGCACCACAGATGTACTCACTGTTCTGGCCCGCAAAGAACCTGTTCCGACCTCCTTTAAACCAAGATCCCACATTTTGAGAATCTGCACCATACCTTGACTGTACCATCAGATGCTGAACATCACCTGCAGGAAATGAAAATGGTCCCCACTGTTAAAGCTATTTGTTGGAGATGTTCATATATGTTAGAAGACATTTGAAGTCTAATATTTTCCGAGCACTTCTCATTCAATTGGTTCTATTTGCAAAATCGGCATTGTTTTTTTATCTTATAGCCAGATAATAGTCAAATATATAATGCAGAAAGTCATGCTTTATTAACATTACACAACTTTGAAAATGTGAGTATACATATCATTCTAAGGTAACTGCATTGTTAGACAGAGTTTCAGAAAAATGTTACACATGACAATAGATAAAATGTAAACCTGAAAAGAATGAGAACTGACCCTTTGAAAGAAGCAATAAAATGCACAAATTCATTGTTTCTTTATGTGACTGGGTAATAATAAACTCACTTTGTAGCCAACACTTATCAGTAGTTGCTGTCCTATTCATTTTGACAATATATATTATTTGATTATGTTGTAGCCAACATTTATCAGTGGTTCCATCCTATTTATTTTGTACAATATATATTATTTGACTATGTTGTAGCCAACATTTATCAGTGGTTGCCATCCTATTTATTTTGTACAATATATATTATTTGACTATGTTGTAGCCAACATTTATCAGTAGTTGCCGTCCTATTTATTTTGTACAATATATATTATTTGACTATGTTGTAGCCAACATTTATCAGTAGTTGCTGTCCTATTTATTTTGTACAATATATATTTGACTATGTTGTAGCCAACATTTATCAGTAGTTGCCGTCCTATTTATTTTGTACAATAGATATTATTTGACTATGTTGTAGCCAACATTTATCAGTAGTTCTGTCCTATTAATTTTCTACAATATATATTATTTGACTATGATGTAGCCAACATTTATCAGAGGTTGCCATCCTATTTATTTTGTACAATATATATTATTTGACTATGTTGTAGCCAACATTTATCAGTAGTTCTGTGCTATTTACTTTGTACAATTTAAATTATTTGACTATGTTGTAGCCAACATTTATCAGTAGTTGCCGTCCTATTTATTTTGTACAATATATATTATTTGACTATGCTGTAGCCAATATTTATCAGTAGATGCCGTCCTATTTATTTTGTACAATATATATTATTTGACTATGTTGTAGCCAGCATTTATCAGTGGTTGCCATCCTATTTATTTTGTACAATATATATTATTTGACTATGTTGTAGCCAACATTTATCAGTAGTTCTGTCCTATTTATTTTGTACAATATATATTATTTGACTATGTTGTAGCCAACATTTATCAGTAGTTGCCGTCCTATTTATTTTGTACAATATATATTATTTGACTATGTTGTAGCCAACATTTATCAGTAGTTGCCGTCCTATTTATTTTGTACAATATATATTATTTGACTATGTTGTAGCCAACATTTATCATTAGTCCTGTCCTATTTATTTTGCACAATATATATTATTTGACTATGTTGTAGCCAACATTTATCAGTAGTTGCCGTCCTATTTATTTTGTACAATATATATTATTTGACTATGTTGTAGCCAACATTTATCAGTGGTTCCATCCTATTTATTTTGTACAATATATATTATTTGACTATGTTGTAGCCAACATTTATCAGTAGTTCTGTCCTATTTATTTTGTACAATATATATTATTGGACACTATATATTATTTGACTATGTTGTAGCCAACATTTATCAGTAGTTCTGTCCTATTTATTTTGTACAATATATATTATTTGACTATGTTGTAGCCAACATTTATCAGTAGTTGCCGTCCTATTTATTTTGTACAATATATATTATTTGACTATGTTGTAGCCAACATTTATCAGTAGTTCTGTCCTATTTATTTTGTACAATATATATTATTTGTCTATGTTGTAGCCAACATTTATCAGTAATTGTTGTCCTATTTCTTTTGTGCAATATATATTATTTGACTATGTTGTAGCCAACATTTATCAGTAGTTCTGTCCTATTTATTTTGTACAATATATATTATTTGACTATGTTGTAGCCAACATTTATCAGTGGTTCCATCCTATTTATTTTGTACAATATATATTATCTGACTATGTTGTAGCCAACATTTATCAGTAGATACATCCTATTTATTTTGTACAATATATATTTTTTGACTATGTTGCAGCCAACATTTATCAGTAGTTGCCATCCTATTTATTTTGTACAATATATATTATTTGACTATGTTGTAGCCAACATTTATCAGTAGTTCCATCCTATTTATTTTGTACAATATATATTATTTGACTATGTTGTAGCCAACATTTATCAGTAGTTGCCATCCTATTTATTTTGTACAATATATATTATTTGACTATGTTGTAACCAACATTTATAAATTGTTGCCGTCCTATTTATTTTGTACAATATATATCATTTGACTATGTTGTAGCCAACATTTATCAGTAGCTGCCATCCTATTTATTTTGTACAATATATATTATTTGACTATGTTGTAGCTAACATTTATCAGTAGTTGCCATCCTATTTATTTTGTACAATCTATATTTGATTATGTTGTAGCCAACATTTATCAGTAGTTGCCGTCCTATTTATTTTGTACAATATATATTGTTTGACTATGTTGTAGCCAAAATTTATCAGTAGTTGCCATCCTATTTATGTTGTACAATATATATTATTTGACTATGTTGCAGCCAACATTTATCAGTAGTTGCTGTCCTATTTATTTTGTACAATATATATTATTTGACTATGTTGTATCCAACATTTATCAGTAGTTGCCGTCCTTTTTATTTTTTACAATATATATTATTTGACTATGTTGCAGCCAACATTTATCAGTAGTTCTGTCCTATTTATTTTGTACAATTTATATTATTTGTCTATGTTGTAGCCAACATTTATCAGTAGTTGCCATCCTATTTATTTTGTACAATATATATTATTTGACTATGTTGTAGCCAACATTTATCAGTAGTTCTGTCCTATTTATTTTGTACAATTTATATTATTTGACTATGTTGTAGGCAATATTTATCAGTAGTTCTATCCTATTTATTTTGTACAGTATATATTAGTTGACTATGTTGTAGCCAACATTTATCAATAGTTGCCGTCCTATTTATTTTGTACAATATATATTTGACTATGGTGTAGCCAACATTTATCAGTAGTTGCCATCCTATTTATTTTGTACAATAGATATTATTTGACTATGTTGTAGCCAACATTTATCAGTAGTTCCATCCTATTTATTTTGTACAATATATATTATTTGACTATGTTGTAGCCAACATTTATCAGTAGTTCTGTCCTATTTATTTTGTACAATATATATTATTTGACTATGTTGTAGCCAACATTTATCAGTGGTTGCCGTCCTATTTATTTTGTACAATATATATTATCTGACTATGTTGTAGCCAACATTTATCAGTAGTTGCCGTCCTATTTATTTTGTACAATATATATTATTTGACTATGTTGTAGCCAACATTTATCAGTAGTTGCCATCCTATTTATTTTTGTACAATATATACTATTTGACTATGTTGTAACTAACATTTATCAGTAGATGCCATCCTATTTATTTTGTACAATATATACTATTTGACTATGTTGTAACTAACATTTATCAGTAGTTGCCATCCTATTTATTTTGTACAATATATATTATTTGACTATGTTGTAGCCAACATTTATCAGTAGTTGCCATCCTATTTATTTTGTACAATATATATTATTTGACTATGTTGTAGCCAACATTTATCAGTAGTTGCCATCCTATTTATTTTGTACAATATATATTATTTGACTATGTTGTAGCCAACATTTATCAGTAGTTCTGTCCTATTTATTTTGTACAATATATATTATTTGACTATGTTGTAGCCAACATTTATCAGTAGTTGCTGTCCTATTTATTTTGTACAATATATATTATTTGACTATGTTGTAGCCAACATTTATCAATAGTTCCATCCTATTTATTTTGTACAATAGATATTATTTGACTATGTTGTAGCCAACATTTATCAGTAGTTGCCATCCTATTTATTTTGTACAATATATATTATTTGACTATGTTGTAGCCAACATTTATCAGTAGTTCTGTCCTATTTATTTTGTACAATATATATTATTTGACTATGTTGTAGCCAACATTTATCAGTAGTTCTGTCCTATTTATTTTGTACAATATATATTATTTGACTATGTTGTAGCCAACATTTATCAGTAGTTCTGTCCTATTTATTTTGTACAATATATATTATTTGACTATGTTGTAGCCAACATTTATCAGTAGTTGCCATCCTATTTATTTTGTACAATATATATTATTTGACTATGTTGTAGCCAACATTTATCAGTAGTTGCCGTCCTATTTATTTTGTACAATATATATTATTTAACTATGTTGTAGCCAACATTTGTCAGTAGTCCTGTCCTTTTTATTTTGTACAATGTATATTTTTTGACTATGTTGTAGCCAACATTTATCTGTAGTTTTGTCCTATTTATTTTTTACAATATATATTATTTGACTATGATGTAGCCAACATTTATCAGTAGTTACCGTCCTATTTATTTTGTACAATTTATATTATTTGTCTATGTTGTAGCCAACATTTATCAGTAGTTGCCATCCTATTTATTTTGTACAATATATATTATTTGACTATGATGTAGCCAACATTTATCAGTAGTTACCGTCCTATTTATTTTGTACAATATATATTATTTGACTATGTTGTAGCCAACATTTATCAGTGGTTGCCTTCCTATTTGTTTTGTACAATATATATCATTTGACTATATTGTAGCCAACATTTATCAGTAGTAGCTGTACAATTTATTTTGTACAATATATATTATTTGACTATATTGTAGCCAACATTTATCAGTAGTAGCTGTACAATTTATTTTGTACAATATATATTATTTGACTATGTTGTAGCCAACAATTATCAGTAGCTGCTGTCCTATTTATTTTGTACAATATATATTATTTGGCTATCCCCCGGATTCATGAAGCTCAGTGCAAGGCCTGTGTAAGGCCTGCGCCGGCTGTGTGGCATATAAATGGTGTAGTAGCACCTTATGCATATTAATGAAGGTGTGCTGCCACCACATCCACGTGCATAGGACATGTGCACGAGTGCATGGGGCATTACTAAGCTGCGCCCAGAGGTGTGTTAATGTCAGCTGGCGATGAGCAACCTAAACTGCTGAATATTATTGTCTGCCTGCAATAGTAATCACACCTATCAATGTCGGTGGATAATGAAACGTATGCAAAGCATGCAAGCCAGTTTCCGGCCACACAAAATGGAGAACCAAACAGAAATGCACGCAACACAATATGAGTTTCCGTCCATGGAACAAATGATATTTAAAATCGTGTGTCCGTAATATACCGCACTGTCAGTAGTTATACCCAGTGGAAGTGAAGCGCATCATGTCAGCGTGCCACCAGTACTCATGTCTAGCCCCATGGGCATGGTCACCAGCAGTCCCACAGTGGTAGTGATAGTACACGGCTGGACAGTTGTGGCTATATAACAACTGTTTAGAAACCTGACAGTCCAAATTGTATACCAAACACACACAAACATATGTATATTAAAATGTGGTATACACATGAACAGGAACGTAACCGGCACATACACATAGGATGCTATATGCAGAACTGGGATATCCTAAAGCAGAACCCATGCATGCAAATGCAATACGCAACAACCCCTGTATAGCACATAACCCATGTCTGAATGTCCACCAAATCCAGCTACCAGCCTTGCGCAGCTGTACACCTACACATAGCGAGTATTCCCCATATGTAGTAGGAAGTATCGTCCTAGGCAGTGTCAGGATTGCAAATATGTATGCCACGTTTGTAAACATCCCATCACAGTTACATAAATCCAAATGCCCGCGCGTTCATGTTTAAGCAAAATTTGTGTACATCCCGCGTGGGATAAGTAACCTGTTGAAACCCCAGAGTTGTTTATGTGCCACGGTGTCCAGTACTGTACACATCTGTACAAAACATGTATGTGTAGTCATGGTACTGTTCAGTGTCTACACAGACATGCAAAACATACTACACAGGATGGAACAGCTGTCCACCATGCAGGTCTCCCTGCTAGGGTTGCCACCTGTTCAGATGCCCAAGGTGGGACATCCCTTGTAGAAATGTGAGAATTTGCATGATAAAACATACCCCCGGCCAGTGCAAAGGACAGAATTACACTTGTTTGCCAAGATAAAAGCTTATGTCATAGCATGTGAATAGAGTATGCTAACCCAAATAATAGTTATGTGTTTCAGATACAAAATACCTGTATCAAGCAACTATTAAAGAAAATAAGAAATATACCTGTGTCTTAAAATCACAGGACACTTGCCATGTCTTAGGTGTCGTCGCAGGACACAACTGTCCAAAGTGGGACTTCCCCTCGCAAAGAGGAAGAGGTGGTAACCCTACTCCCCACTGAATTATCGACAGTATATATTCAGCCCAATCACATACCGACACCACCACTCAACCTATTACAGCAACAAAATCTGGACAAAGCCTAAAATGACGGGTGGAAAAATAGATATAGATGTAAGTATTGCTCTCACAAACTTTGAAAGTTCACAGAATAATAGTATGTACATTAGCATGAAATGTTGTGAAGGATGTGGGGTAGTCCCAGAGTATTACAGAGGTCCGTACATTCTTACTGTAACAAACCTTCACATATGTTTACTGTACTACTGCATACCTGTAGTTAATTCATAGCTAATTCATGTCCAAAATAATAATCCTTGTATGAATGAATACAGGAAATAGTCAAATGTGAATGTGAACACCACTCACCGTGGATAATGTATTGTAACCACCCCCACCCATATTATGTATTGCCAACATTATAAGCTGCTGACAGGTGCCCAAACACCTGTGTCTGTAAACACAGATAAAATAATGTGAATGGGAACACCAACACCGTGGATTATGTATTGTAACTACCCCCACCCATATTATGTATTGCCAACATTATAAGCTACTGACATTTGCCCAAATACCTGTGTCTGTAAACACAGATAAAATGTTTAAAATGGACAAAGTCTGTCCATGTGCTTTGTCTGACATTTGAACACGGTCAGGTCAGTTCCATTTACCAGGCGGACAAGCCTAAACTCAGATCATCACATGAACACCCTGACAATTAAAGACTTGTATGTGTCAGGACTATAAGCCTTGGGGTTCTGAATATCCCTGCAGTGATGAAATATGCAGCTTGGGTCCAGAGCAGTAGGGAATATGGAATGTGTAATATGTAGTACCACATTTTTCCCAGCAGGAGAATGGATGCCTGTGTCATAAGTGAAGCAGTGAGGCATATGTTAATGTAGCTATGTACTATGGGTATGCATATAAATGAGTCAGAACACCAAACGTATAGTGGTTACAGCATCCGGCCAATGTGAATGCAGTCCCGGTTCAACTACGACTACAGCACATATAATGTTAAAGTGTAATGAATGCGTCTGTGCTGTACAGACATTTAAATATGTAAAGGTGAACGTGTGTTTCGCATATGTCCGTTAACCGGATTACAGATATTTTACTGGTACTGTCACAAGTAATAAAGCCCACGTAAGCACAAAGACTTAGTAAACATATGTAACCCACAATAAGGATATGCATGTGCGCCTGCGCGTAACCCACAATAAGGAAATGCAAGTACGCCTGTGTGTGTGTAATCCGCTCACAGCATAGCAAATGAATGCTGGTTTCTACACGTAATGTCTATATATGGATATATACATTTATGTATAGATATATATATCCACAGACTTAAACTAAATAAATATATGAAATAAAGAATGTACATATATATATATATATATATATATATATATATATATATATATATATATATATATATATATATACATATATATATATATATATATATATATATATATATATATATATATATATATATATATATATAAATATACATATATACATATATATATATATATATATATATATATATATATGTATATATAGACTCAAACACATACAACATCAATTGATATATACCTAACAAACATATAAGCAAATGTCCTCGTAGATATAACACATGTACATAAATAGGTCACACCATAGCTAGTATGGATACACATAACAGACATGCAATTAAGGTAAATACACTGCTGCTCTCAAAACTACTGCCCGGAAAGTATCAGTGTGCCAGATCTGTAAGTCCTACTCTTTAAACATGGATATAGGTGTCCTTTGCAGGACTCCAAAAATAGTGACTCTATAAACACACTGTCCTGTAATGATTGCTGCAAAGAAGTGTCATCCGCAACTACAATATAGCTGTACATGCAACAGTAGCTTGCGCAAGTGTAATAACACATGGGTTGACAGAATGTAAGATATATGTACCAACATGCGGAGAGTGGATAGTGCTTAGAAGTGTCGTCATACTTTATTATCGCTCACATTAAATATGTGTTATGACTACTGTGGAGGAGTGTCAGGTCTGGGAATCATGGGTATGCAATAATGTGCCTAGGTGTTGGTTTGCACAGATTTATGAGGTCCGCCCCATGGGAGTGATTAATATACCTATGTGGGTATAGCAGACGCCTCTAACTTCCTAAAATGAAGAACCCATCTACTGGATATCATGTAAACTATTGGGGAAAGACATAGGGAGTTATATTAGTGTCATGTAAGCGATTATCATGGACGTACATGCGTACGAATAAGATGGTAACCATACCTCTCAATCAGAATAAGACATCTGGACAAAGGCATTTTAAAATGAGTACAAATAGGGAATATTTCAAATATTCCTCTTACAAAGTCAGAACGTTGATAGAATAATGGATCAGTCAAAAGTATGAATGTTTTGAGGGTTATTAATTGTAAACAACAAATGTCTGTCATTATTGTCTAACCCCACAGTCCCAAATGACTTCCCACTAAATTACCAGAAAGGCACAATATTATTAAAAAAGGAACAAAGTCAGACGTCTAAGTTCAGGACATTTACCCAAAATGTGTACAGTTGAGAGGTATGAAGGTAACCCTGACCTAAATAAATGTACAGAACTAGTGTGATTAGGTGGACAGGCGTGAAGAAAGACGTGATGACAAATGACAAAACATGTATAAGTCAAAAGCATGTACCTTGACAAATCTGGATGAATACTAATGCCCTGTGATAGTCAATGTGGAAGGTTACTAGAAACAACATAAATGTGTCCCTCAGGGTGCTATGCAGTGTCCACGATACAGTGTTCAGTCTCCCACACACGCATGTGAGTTCTGCCACTGACGGAAAGTGCAAATACCGGCGAACACATAAGGTAGATGATAGCAGAATATGTTTTGATCAGCACCTGTTGGCTTTTGTGAGGAACACAACACTCTGGGCGGGTGTGTCCTACAAAAGGAATGTAATGGCATCTGGCCTGTGATTTCTCGATATATTGTGTGTAGTGGTGTAATAAAATGACATATCTTGTATCAGAAACAGATACATGTTATAGGAAACAGTATCATCGACTATACCACTACAAGACAAATCTGAAGGTATGAAAAGTGCTGAAGTAGTCAGTTTAGTATTGACTGCAGGTATGTGTGGACTTGCCAAATGTCACAGCTGTACATATAGTTCCTATAAGGCTGTCACCTCCACAAATGATGAAAGTGGGAGGTGCTCTGTAGAAATGACAGACGTAGCAGGTCAAAACATACCTACAGCCATGCTTACTCCACAAATAGACATATTAGCACACATCAAAGCTTAGGCCAGGATTCATGAAGCTTTGGTCGGTGTACGAGTAGAGTAAGAGTAGAGCAAGGCAAGATGTCCACCGAGCTTGAAGAAATTGAAGAACGAGTAAGCTACTGTAAGATTGTTGAAGCCCGTGTAATGTTGTGTAAGCCAGTGTAAGTGTTTGTATGCATGTATAAGCCTGTGTGCACACGTGGAAGCGGATATGCACTTCACTGTGCTCCTATGCATGGCGCCGCTCACTGTAGACACAAACAGTGAAAAGGAAGGTAAACAAATAGCAGTAAGTTAGCCAAGGAGAACTACCACAGCTAGCAGGTGAAAACAATCAGATTGAGTATATAACAGAGCCAGTACAGTAGGCCAGCACAGCACAGCATGTACAACTCTACAAACAGTAGTCCACCATGTTTTTCTCAGACACACTGCAACACTTTAGTATACTAAGAGAAGTGCAAACTGTAAAAGCTTAACTGAGACAACATAATGTTAGGGGCTGCCATTGCTATTATACGTCAACATATGCAACATGTGGAGAGTTGTGCCAATGTGAATGCTGCTCAGCATCACACAGTGAGTAGACGGAGAGGAGTGTGCAGGTACAGGGTAACCTACCAGGGGCTACATGAGCTGGAGATAGTAGAGCGCTATAGAGTAGACAGAGACCTCCTGCAGAAGATTATGGATCTGTGCAAGCCATGTCTCACACACAGAACCAACAGAGGGAAACCTATCCCAGTGGAAACCAAGGTATGTGTTGCCCTAAGGATACCAGCAACAGGTACCTTCCAGAGATCAACTGGTGATATGATGTGGATTTTACAAACATCAGCATCCAGGGTACTGCACCAGTTCATGAATGCCCTGTCAGCACATGTCAGTGATGATGTATATATCCCCAATTCCCGTAAGGTATTGGGCAGCAATATGTGTCATTTCCACACAATAGTGGAATACCCTAAGTACTGTGTGCAATACACTGCATGCACATATGCATCAAAGCACCAGCCAGTGAGTGTGGTAGGGCCTACATCATCCACAAGGGCTTCCCCTCCATGAAGTGGTGGTTTGTGTGATGGCCAGCCCATAATAATGAATGTGTGCTGGATGCCCTGGAAGCTGCAATGCTTCCGATATGTGGCATCTGACACAGCTGTACAAAACATTTGGCAATGGGGACAACCCTCATGGTCACCTAGTGGGGGATGCCGGATGTGCAGTTCAACTGTGGCTGATGACACACATCAGAAATGCACACACACATGAACAGGAATGCCATAATGAGGCGCACGCACATACAGAAACCTTACTCTAGCATGTGTTTGTGTCGTTCAAGTCACAGTTCTGGTGCCTGGACACATCTGGTGGAGCATTACCGCACTTGTCAACTACATGTATCAGAATTGTCTGTGGCCTAGGTCATCTGTGTCACACACACACACACACACACACACACACACACATGACAGTTTATATACATAGTGTGAGTGACTGTTCATGTATGTAATACTGCAGAACAGTTCAAACACAGCAAAGTATGTCAATAATGGACATTCATCATAGTTGTACAACCACCTTGGAGGATATGCATGCAGAACTCTCATTGCATATGTGATACAGTGATGTACTTCACAATACCATTGTAAATGCAAATATCAAATGACAAATGACATAGCACATATCTATATGTACACAGTGTTACCCATTATACATATTGGGGTGTAATACCTATGTGTTACTGTTGGTAAAGTATATGTAGTAAATGTGGATAACTGACTCTGTTTAGCCTTATAGGTGTACAGCATGGGTTAGAAAACACATATCTGACTGTATGATACCCTTGTGTAGACTAACTGTGTCATGTGCAGAATACATTCTAGGCCACAGTATGAATTCCCAGATGTGGACAGGAATATCCCTATTGTCTTTGCTTGTAACATGGCTATATGTCAAACAGTAATGGTCCCAGCAATGTGTGGCGGTCAATACCAGTGCGAACTGGTATAGTATAGTACATGTAGGATCCACATGCTACTGTGTGTCCTTCATGTGTGGGTCATTTGTGAAGATATCATATAACAATTGGTCATTCAGACTGTTGAGGTCGTGTCTACTACCATAATGCAAAACTATGACAGATAGTAACAGTATCACCCACAGCACCATGTAAAACCATAGCAATCACACATGTGTAGACAAGTACAACAATATGTGTAGTATAATGCATACTGGCCACCAGTAGAAAGTATGACGTGTTAACAGTGTGAAATACAGGGCATGTCACCATTCCAATGTGTCCATTATACATGTAGATGCAGACAGTGCACCTTCACCATGTTCACATATAGATACATGTAAATCTGTACTACACACATCTCACCGCATGCTTGCACTCTGTAACACATGCTGCCAATACTACACACGTCAGTCAAATGGCACATGGATGGATAATACATCTTCAGAATTAACAGTGCTGTACACTATACTACATTGATGATCATAGCTGGAATGTATCATGCCTGCTTACATACACCTAGAAGGAAATCACACTTTGTGTTAACAACATTGTAACATTATTACAGTGCTATGAAGCCACCCTGTGCATCAGCACCATGTTAGTCTGTACCTGCATCAATGTTACACATTACAAGAGGTGGCACAGGTGTCATCATATGCACAGGGTATGTAGTTTCTTTTCCAGAGCCTGTCAGTGAAGCAGCCAATCAACATGTGTGCATTTGTGTGTGTGTGTGAGGGACAACAGGTTTTGCATGGCCCACTGTTGATGCAATGTGTGTGTGTGTGTGTGTGTGTGTGTGTGTGTGTGTGTGTGTGTGTGTGTGTGTGTGTGTGTGTTATCCCTAGCTGTTTGTTTTATGTGTGTCACTGCATGTACACTGTTTCAGCATGTGTCAGCCATATACTGGAGGTTGTGGGACAGTCACAGATTGTACCTGCCAGGCTGTACAGATCGCCATTCCTGTCCATGGACACCCCTCCATGCATTCAACCATAGTCCAGTCCTGCACCTGGCAATGTATACACATACATACATGGGATCTGTATCACAACCTGTGGATAAATGGGTGTCAGTAATGTTAACCTGATTTGCATAGTA